>NC_086448.1:288845570-289064398 GCF_028390025.1 Pseudophryne corroboree
CTTGTTAAAAGTTTGTGAAGAAGGCTTGATTTCTCTATCGTCCTAAGTGGATGCTGGGGTTCCTGAAAGGACCATGGGGAATAGCGGCTCCGCAGGAGACAGGGCACAAAAAAGTAAAGCTTTACTAGGTCAGGTGGTGTGCACTGGCTCCTCCCCCTATGACCCTCCTCCAGACTCCAGTTAGATTTTGTGCCCGAACGAGAAGGGTGCAATCTAGGTGGCTCTCCTAAAGAGCTGCTTAGAGAAAGTTTAGTTTAGGTTTTTTTCTTTACAGTGAGTCCTGCTGGCAACAGGATCACTGCAACGTGGGACTTAGGGGGAAAGTAGTAAACTCACCTGCATGCAGAGTGGATTTGCTGCTTGGCTACTGGACACCATTAGCTCCAGAGGGATCGAACACAGGCCCAGCCGTGGAGTCCGGTCCCGGAGCCGCGCCGCCGACCCCCTTGCAGATGCTGAAGCGTGAAGAGGTCCGGAAACCGGCGGCTGAAGACTCCTCAGTCTTCATAAGGTAGCGCACAGCACTGCAGCTGTGCGCCATTTTCCTCTCAGCACACTTCACTGGGCAGTCACTGAGGGTGCAGAGCGCTGGGGGGGGGCGCTCTGAGAGGCAAATATAAACCTTATACAAGGCTAAAAATACCTCACATATAGCCCATAGGGGCTATATGGAGATATTTAACCCCTGCCTGACTGGAAAAATAGCGGGAGAAGAACCCGCCGAAAAAGGGGCGGGGCCTATCTCCTCAGCACACGGCGCCATTTTCTGTCACAGCTCCGCTGGTCAGAACGGCTCCCAGGTCTCTCCCCTGCACTGCACTACAGAAACAGGGTAAAACAGAGAGGGGGGGCACATTAATGGCTATATATATATATATTAAAGCAGCTATAAGGGAGCACTTAATATAAGGATATCCCTTGTATATATAGCGCTTTGTGGTGTGTGCTGGCAGACTCTCCCTCTGTCTCCCCAAAAGGGCTAGTGGGTCCTGTCTTCATTAGAGCATTCCCTGTGAGTTTGCGGTGTGTGTCGGTACGTGGTGTCGACATGTATGAGGACGATATTGGTGTGGAGGCGGAGCAATTGCCAAATATGCAGATGTCACCCCCCAGGGGGTCGACACCAGAATGGATGCCTTTATTTGTGGAATTACGTGATGGTTTATCTTCCCTTAAACAGTCAGTTGAGGACATGAGGCGGCCGGACAATCAATTAATGCCTGTCCAGGCGCCTCAAACACCGTCAGGGGCTGTAAAACGCCCTTTGCCTCAGTCGGTCGACACAGACCCAGACACGGGCACTGATTCCAGTGACGACGGTAGAAATTCAAACGTATTTTCCAGTAGGGCCACACGTTATATGATTTTGGCAATGAAGGAGACGTTACATTTAGCTGATACTACAGATACCGTAAAACAGGGTATTATGTATGGTGTGAAAAAACTACAAACAGTTTTTCCTGAATCAGAAGAATTAAATGACGTGTGTGATGAAGCGTGGGTTGCTCCTGATAAAAAGTTGATAATTTCAAAAAAGTTATTGGCATTATACCCTTTCCCGCCAGAGGTTAGGGCGCGCTGGGAAACACCCCCTAAGGTGGACAAGGCGCTCACACGCTTATCCAAACAAGTGGCGTTACCCTCTCCTGAGACGGCCGCACTTAAGGATCCATCAGATAGAAAGATGGAAGTTATTCAAAAGAATATATACACACATGCAGGTGTTATACTACGACCAGCTATAGCAACTGCCTGGATGTGCAGTGCTGGAGTAGTTTGGTCAGAATCCCTGATTGAAAATATTGATACCCTAGATAGGGACAATGTTTTACTGTCGTTAGAACAAATAAAGGATGCATTTATCTATATGCGTGATGCACAGAGGGATATTTGCACACTGGCATCTCGGGTGAGTGCTATGTCCATTTCAGCCAGAAGAGCCTTATGGACACGACAGTGGACAGGCGATGCGGATTCAAAACGTCACATGGAGGTTTTGCCGTATAAAGGGGAGGAGTTATTTGGAGTTGGTCTATCAGACTTGGTGGCCACGGCTACTGCCGGGAAATCCACTTTTTTACCTCAAGTCACTCCCCAACAGAGAAAGGCACCGACTTTTCAACCGCAGCCTTTTCGCTCCTACAAAAATAAGAGAGCAAAGGGCTTGTCGTACCTGCCACGAGGCAGAGGAAGAGGGAAGAGACACCAACAGGCAGCTCCTTCCCAGGAACAGAAGCCCTCCCCGGCTCCTGCAAAAACCTCAGCATGACGCTGGGGCCTCTCAAGCGGACTCGGGGACAGTGGGGGGCCGTCTCAAAAATTACAGCGCGCAGTGGGCTCACTCGCAGGTAGACCCCTGGATCCTGCAGATAATATCTCAGGGGTACAGGTTGGAATTAGAGACGGATCCTCCTCATCGTTTCCTGAAGTCTGCCTTACCAACCGTCTCTTCCGAAAGGGAGAGGGTGTTGGAAGCCATTCACAAGCTGTACGCTCAGCAGGTGATAGTCAAAGTACCCCTATTACAACAAGGAAAGGGGTATTATTCCACTCTATTTGTGGTACCGAAGCCGGATGGCTCGGTAAGGCCTATTCTAAATCTGAAGTCCTTGAACCTCTACATAAAAAAGTTCAAGTTCAAGATGGAGTCACTCAGAGCAGTGATAGCGAACCTGGAAGAAGGGGACTTTATGGTATCCTTGGACATCAAGGATGCGTATCTACACGTTCCGATTTACCCCGCACACCAGGGGTACCTCAGGTTCATTGTTCAAAACTGTCACTATCAGTTTCAGACGCTGCCGTTCGGATTGTCCACGGCGCATCGGGTCTTTACCAAGGTAATGGCCGAGATGATGATTCTTCTTCGAAGAAAAGGCGTATTAGTTATCCCATACTTGGACGATCTCCTAATAAGGGCAAGGTCCAGAGAACAGCTGGAGACAGCTTTAGCACTATCTCAAGAGGTGCTAAGACAACACGGGTGGATTCTGAATATTCCAAAATCCCATTTAATCCCGACAACTCGTCTGCTGTTCCTAGGAATGATTCTGGACACGGTTCAGAAAAAGGTTTTCCTTCCAGAGGAAAAAGCCAAGGAGTTATCCGATCTGGTCAGGAACCTCCTAAAACCAGGAAAAGTGTCAGTACATCAATGCACAAGAGTCCTGGGAAAAATGGTGGCTTCTTACGAAGCAATTCCATTCGGCAGATTCCATGCAAGAATATTCCAAAGGGATCTGTTGGACAAATGGTCAGGGTCGCATCTGCAGATGCACCTGCGAATAACCCTGTCACCAAAGACAAGGGTGTCACTTCTGTGGTGGTTGCAGAAGGCTCACCTATTAGAAGGCCGCAGATTCGGCATTCAGGATTGGATCCTGGTGACCACGGACGCCAGCCTGAGAGGCTGGGGAGCAGTCACACAAGGAAGAAACTTCCAGGGAGTATGGACGAGTCTGGAAAAGTCTCTTCACATAAACATTCTGGAACTAAGAGCAATCTACAATGCTCTAAGCCAGGCGGAACTTCTCCTGCAAGGAAAGCCGGTGTTGATTCAGTCGGACAACATCACGGCGGTCGCCCATGTAAACAGGCAGGGCGGCACAAGAAGCAGGAGTGCAATGGCAGAAGCTGCCAAGATTCTTCGCTGGGCGGAGAATCACGTGATAGCACTGTCAGCAGTGTTCATCCCGGGCGTGGACAACTGGGAAGCAGACTTCCTCAGCAGACACGATCTTCATCCGGGAGAGTGGGGTCTACATCCAGAAGTCTTCAACATGTTAATAGACCGTTGGGAAAGACCAATTGTAGACATGATGGCGTCTCGCCTCAACAAGAAACTGGACAAATATTGCGCCAGGTCAAGAGATCCACAGGCAATAGCTGTGGACGCACTGGTAACTCCTTGGGTGTACCAGTCAGTGTATGTGTTTCCTCCTCTGCCGCTCATACCAAAGGTATTGAAGATCATACGGCAAAGAAGAGTAAGAACAATACTAGTGGTTCCGGATTGGCCGAGAAGGACTTGGTATCCGGAACTTCAAGAGATGCTCACGGACGAACCGTGGCCTCTACCTCTGAGAAGGGACCTGCTACAGCAGGGTCCCTGTCTTTTTCAAGACTTACCGCGGCTGCGTTTGACGGCATGGCGGTTGAACGCCAGATCCTAAAAGGGAAAGGCATTCCAGAAGAAGTCATTCCTACCTTGATTAAGGCACGGAAGGAAGTCACCGTGAAACATTATCACCGCATTTGGCGAAAATATGTAGCGTGGTGCGAGGATCGGAAGGTTCCGACGGAGGAATTCCAACTGGGTCGTTTCCTACATTTCCTGCAATCAGGATTATCTATGGGTCTCAAATTGGGATCCATTAAGGTTCAAATTTCGGCCCTGTCAATATTCTTCCAAAAAGAATTGGCCTCTGTCCCTGAGGTCCAGACTTTTGTCAAGGGAGTACTGCATATACAGCCTCCTGTGGTGCCTCCGGTGGCACCGTGGGATCTAAATGTAGTTTTAGATTTCCTCAAATCCCATTGGTTTGAACCATTGAAAAAGGTGGATTTGAAATATCTCACATTGAAAGTGACTATGTTACTAGCCCTGGCCTCTGCCAGGAGAGTATCTGAATTGGCGGCTTTATCTTATAAAAGTCCTTATCTAATCTTCCATTCGGATAGGGCAGAACTGCGGACTCGTCCGCATTTTCTCCCTAAAGTGGTATCAGCATTTCATCTGAACCAACCTATTGTGGTGCCTGCGGCCACTAGCGACTTGGAGGACTCCAAGTTGTTGGACGTTGTCAGAGCCTTAAAAATATACATTGCAAGGACGGCTGGAGTCAGAAAATCTGACTCGCTGTTTATATTGTATGCACCCAACAAGTTGGGCGCACCTGCTTCTAAGCAGTCGATTGCTCGTTGGATTTGTAACACAATTCAACTTGCACATTCTGTGGCAGGCCTGCCACAGCCTAAAACTGTAAAAGCCCACTCCACAAGGAAGGTGGGCTCATCTTGGGCGGCTGCCCGAGGGGTCTCGGCATTACAACTCTGCCGAGCAGCTACGTGGTCGGGGGAGAACACGTTTGTAAAATTTTACAAATTTGATACCCTGGCAAAGGAGGACCTGGAGTTCTCTCATTCGGTGCTGCAGAGTCATCCGCACTCTCCCGCCCGTTTGGGAGCTTTGGTATAATCCCCATGGTCCTTTCAGGAACCCCAGCATCCACTTAGGACGATAGAGAAAATAAGAATTTACTTACCGATAATTCTATTTCTCGGAGTCCGTAGTGGATGCTGGGCGCCCATCCCAAGTGCGGATTATCTGCAATACTTGTACATAGTTATTGTTAACTAATTCGGGTTATTGTTAAGGAGCCATCTTTAAGAGGCCCTTTCTGTTGTCATACTGTTAACTGGGTTTAGATCACAAGTTGTACGGTGTGATTGGTGTGGCTGGTATGAGTCTTACCCGGGATTCAAAATGCCTCCCTTATTGTGTATGCTCGTCCGGGCACAGTACCTAACTGGAGTCTGGAGGAGGGTCATAGGGGGAGGAGCCAGTGCACACCACCTGACCTAGTAAAGCTTTACTTTTTTGTGCCCTGTCTCCTGCGGAGCCGCTATTCCCCATGGTCCTTTCAGGAACCCCAGCATCCACTACGGACTCCGAGAAATAGAATTATCGGTAAGTAAATTCTTATTTTCTATTGACTGCCTGCAACGTGTGTTGCACTGAATGAGGAGAAAAGAGTGATGGATTAAGACACACTTGTCCAATACTCAGGAGAGCAGACTGGTTATACAATCCTACTGCAGACCTGGTCACAGATTCTACATCCAATCCATGTGTACACACTTGTCCAGTTTTTCAGCAGACCTCCAGTCTGCATCTGCTGAAAAGATCATTTTGGCTGGGATGGGAATGGGGTATTAATAATGATGATGTGTTGGGGGAAATATACAGTTCAGCCGGAAAGTATTCACAGCGCTTCACTTTTTCCACATTTGGAAAAATAAATTAGTTTTCCCCTTAAAATTCTATACACAATACCCCATAATGACAACGTGAAAAATTTGTGTTTTTTTTTTTTTTTTAGATTTTTGCTAATTATTAAAAATAAAAAACTAACAAATTTACATGTACATAAGTATTCTCAACCTTTGCCATGAAGCTCAAAATTGAGTTCAGGTGCATCCTGTTTCCACTGATCATCCTTGAGATGTTCCTACAGCTTAGTTGGAGTCCACCTGTGGTTGATTCAGTTGATTGGACATGATTTGGAAAGGCACACACCTGTCTGTATAAGGTCCCACACTTGACAGTGCATGTCTGGGCACAAACCAAGCATAAAGTCAAAGGAATTGTATGTAGACCTCCGAGACAGGATTGTCTTTTGGCACAAATCTGGGGAAGGGTACAAAAAAATATCTGCTGCTTTGAAGGTTCCAATGAGCACAGTGGCCTCCATCATCCATGAATGGAAGAAGTTCAGAACCACCAGGACTCTTCCTAGAACTGGCCGACCTTCTAAACTGAGCGATTGGGGGAGAAGGGCCCTAGTCGGGGAGGTGACCAAGAACCCGATGGTCACTCTGTCAAAGCTACAGCTTTCCTCTGTGGAGAGAGGAGAACCTTCTAGAAGGACAACCATCTCTGCAGCAGTCCACCATTCAGGCCTGTATGGTAGAGTGGCCAGATGGATGCCACTCCTTAGTAAAAAGCACATGGCGGCCCACCTGGAGTTTGTCAAAATGCACCTGAAGGACTCTCAAACCATGAGAAACAAAATTCTCTGGTCTGATGAGACAAAGATTGAACTCTTTGGCGTGAATGCCAGCCGTCGTGTGGAGGAAACCAGTCACCACTCATCACCAGACCAATACCATCCCTACAGTGAAGCATGGTGGTGGCAGCATCATGCTGCGGGGATGTTTTTCAGTGGCAGGAACTGGTAGACTAGTCAAAATAGAGGGAAAGTTGAATGCAGCAATGTACAGAGACATTCTGCATGAAAACCTTCTCCAGAGCGCCGCTCTTGACCTCAGACTGGGGCGACGGCTCATCTTTCAGCAGGACACGAACCTAAAGGGGGGTTACACAGGAAGCGACGTTCACTTAATTTCTCGAACGTCCTAGTGGATGCTGGGGACTCCGTAAGGACCATGGGGAATAGACGGACTCCGCAGGAGACAGGACACTTTAAGAAAGAATTTGGATACTGGTGTGCTCTGGCTCCTCCCTCTATGTCCCTCCTCCAGACCTCAGTTTGAATCTGTGCCCGGACGAGCTGGGTGCTACTTAGTGAGCTCTCCTGAGCTTGCTATAAGAAAGTATTTTGTTAGGTTTTTTATTTTCAGAGAGATCTGCTGGCAACAGACTCTCTGCAGCGTGGGACTGAGGGGAGAGAAGCAGCCCTACTCACTGAAGATAGGTCCTGCTTCTTAGGCTACTGGACACCATTAGCTCCAGAGCGACTGTACACAGGATCTCACCCTTTATCGTCCGATCCCGGAGCCGTGCCGCCGTCCCCCTCGCAGAGCCGGAAGACAGAAGCCGGGTGCAAGAAGACTTCGAAATCGGCGGCAGAAGACTCCAGTCTTCAAACTGAGGTAGCGCACAGCACTGCAGCTGTGCGCCATTGCTCCCACACTGGGCAGCAATTAGGACCTCTTGGCAAAAAGTGGGCATATATACAGTTGGGCACTGTATATATGCATGAGCCCCCACCATAATTTTACACAGAAACGCGGGACAGAAGCCCGGCGCTGAGGGGGCGGGGCTTCTTCCTCAGCACTCACCAGCGCCATTTTCTCTCCACAGCTCCGCTGAGAGGAAGCTCCCCAGGCTCTCCCCTGCAGATTCACGATAGAAGAGGGTAAAAAGAGAGGGGGGGCACATAAATTAGGCGCAAAAACATTATATACAGCAGCTACTGGGTTAACACTAAGTTACTGTGTGATTCCTGGGACATACAGCGCTGGGGCGTGTGCTGGCATACTCTCTCTCTGTCTCTCCAAAAGGCCTTGTGGGGGAACTGTCTTCAAAAAGAGCATCCCCTGTGTGTGTGTGTGGTGTGTCGGTACGCTTGTGTCGACATGTTTGACGAGGAAGGCTATGTGGAAGCAGAGCGGGAGCAAATGAATGTGGGGTCGCCGCCGACACCTGATTGGATGGATATATGGAAGGTTTTAAATGATAATGTTAATTCCTTACATAAAAGGTTGGATAAAGCTGAAACATTAGAACAGTCGGGGTCGCAGCCCATGCCTGATCCTATGTCGCAGAGGCCGTCAGGGTCTCAGAAGCGCCCACTATACCAAATTGTTGACACAGATATCGACACGGAAGTTACAGCCTAAATTGGCTAAAGCCATCCGTTATATGATTATAGCAATAAAGGATGTGTTGCACATCACAGAGGAAACCCCAGTCCCTGACAAGAGGGTTCATATGTATGGGGGAAAAAGGCAGGTGGTGACCTTTCCCCCTTCACATGAGCTTAAATGAGTTATGTGAAAAACCTGCAGATTTCCAAACGGATGCTTATGGCGTATCCTTTCCCGCCAACGGACAGGTTACGCTGGGAATCCTCCCCTAGGGTGGACAAAGCTCTAACACGCTTATCCAAGAGGGTAGCCCTGCCGTCACAGGATACGGCCACCCTAAAAGATGCTGCGGATAGAAAGCAAGAGGGTACACTGAAGTCCATTTATACACATTCAGGTACCTTACTAAGGCCGACAATTGCGTCGGCCTGGGTGTGTAGTGCTGTAGCAGCATGGACGGATACCTTATCTGAGGAACTTGATACCTTGGACAAGGATAATATATTAATGACCCTGGGGCATATAAAAGACGCTGTCCTATATATGAGAGATGCTCAAAGAGACATTAGCCTTCTGGGCTCTAGAATAAATGCAATGTCGATTTCTGCCAGAAGGGTCCTGTGGACTCGACAATGGACAGGCGATGCCGACTCAAAAAGGCACATGGAGGTTTTACCTTACAAGGGTGTGGAGTTGTTTGGGGAGGGCCTCTCGGACCTGGTCTCCACAGCTACTGCTGAAAAGTCAAATTTTTTGCCATATGTTCCCTCACAACCTAAGAAAGCACCGTATTACCAAATGTAGTCCTTTCGATCACAAAAAAGCAAGAAAGTCCGAGGTGCGTCCTTTCTTGCCAGAGGCAGGGGCAGAGGAAAGAAGCTGCACAACACAGCTAGTTCCCAGGAACAGAAGTCCTCCCCGGCTTCTGCTAAATCCACAGCATGACGCTGGGGCTCCACAGGCGGAGCTTGGCCCGGTGGGGGCGCGTCTCCGAAATTTCAGCCACAAGTGGGTTCACTCCCAGGTGGATCCTTGGGCAATAGAGATTGTGTCTCAGGGATACTAGCTGGAATTCGAAGAGATGCCCCCTCACCGATACCTCAAATCGGCCCTGCCAGCTTCCCCCTTAGAGAGGGAAATAGTGTTAGCTGCAATTCACAAATTGTATCTTCAGCAGGTGGTGGTCAAGGTTCCCCTCCTTCAACAAGGAAAGGGTTATTATTCGACCATGTTTGTGGTCCCGAAACCGGACGGTTCGGTCAGACCCATATTGAATTTAAAATCCCTGAACATATACCTGAAAAGGTTCAAGTTCAAGATGGAATCGCTCAGAGCGGTCATCGCAAGCCTGGAAGGGGGGGATTTTATGGTGTCTCTGGACATAAAGGATGCATACCTTCATGTCCCCATTTATCCACCTCATTAGGCGTAACCTCAGATTTGTGGTACAGGATTGTCATTACCAATTCCAGACGTTGCCGTTTGGTCTCTCCACGGCACTGAGAATATTTACCAAGGTAATGGCGGAAATGATGGTGCTCCTGCGAAAGCAAGGGGTCACAATTATCCCATACTTGGACGATCTCCTCATAAAGGCGAGGTCCAGAGAGCAGTTGCTGATCAGCGTAGCACGCTCTCGGGAAGTGTTACAGCAGCACGGCTGGATTCTAAATATTCCAATGTCGCAGTTGATTCCTACGACTCGTCTGCCCTTCCTGGGCATGATTCTGGACACAGACCAGAAGAGGGTTTATCTCCCGATGGAGAAGGCTCAGGAGCTCATGACACTGGTCAGAGACCTATTAAAACCAAAACAGGTGTCTGTGCATCACTGCACGCGAGTCCTGGGAAAGATATTGGCATCATACGAGGCCATTCCCTTCGGCAGGTTCCATGCGAGGACCTTTCAATGGGATCTGTTGGACAAGTGGTCCGGATTACATCTACAGATGTATCGGCTGATCACCCTATCCCCCAGGGCCAGGGTGTCTATCCTGTGGTGGCTGCAGAGTGCTCACCTTCTCGAGGGCCGCAGATTCGGCATTCAGGACTGGGTCCTGGTGACCACGGATGCAAGCCTCCGAGGGTGGGGGGCAGTCACACAGGGAAGAAATTTCCAAGGTCTGTGGTCAAGTCAGGAGACTTGCCTTCACATCAATATCCTGGAACTAAGGGCCATATACAATGCCCTAAGTCAAGCGGAGACCCTGCATCGCGACCAATCGGTGCTGATTCAGTCAGACAACATCACCACAGTGGCTCATGTAAACCGCCAAGGCGGCACAAGGAGTAGGGTGGCGATGGCGGAAGCCACCAGAATTCTTCGCTGGGCGGAGAATCACGTAAGAGCACTGTCAGCAGTGTTCATTCCGGGAGTGGACAACTGGGAAGCAGACTTCCTCAGCAGGCACGACCTCCACTCGGGAGAGTGGGGACTTCATCAAGAAGTCTTCGCGCAGATTGCAAGTCGGTGGGAACTGACACAGGTGGACATGATGGCATCCCGCCTCAACAAAAAGCTACAGAGGTATTGCACCAGGTATTGAGACCCTCAGGCGATAGCTGTAGACGCACTAGTGACACTGTGGGTGTTCCAGTCGGTTTATGTATTTCCTCCTCTTCCTCTCATACCCAAGGTGCTGAGAATCATAAGAAAAAGAGGAGTGAGAACAATACTCATTGTTCCGGATTGGCCAAGAAGGACTTGGTATCCAGAGCTGCAAGAAATGCTCACAGAGGACCCATGACCTCTGCCTCTAAGACAGGACTTGTTGCAACAGGGGTCCTGTCTGTTCCAAGACTTACCGCGGCTGCGTTTGACGGCATGGCGGTTGAACGCCGGATCCTAGCAGAAAAAGGCATTCCGGATGAGGTTATTCCTACGCTGATAAAGGCTAGGAAGGACGTGACGGCTAAACATTATCACCGTATATGGCGAAAATATGTTGCTTGGTGTGAGGCCAGGAATGCCCCTACGGAGGAATTTCCAGCTGGGCCGTTTCCTACACTTCCTACAGTCGGGAGTGACTTTGGGCCTAAAATTGGGTTCCATTAAGGTCCAGATTTCGGCCCTATCCATTTTCTTTCAAAAAGAACTGGCTTCTCTACCTGAAGTTCAGACGTTTGTAAAGGGAGTGCTGCATATTCAGCCCCCTTTTGTGCCTCCAGTGGCACCTTGGGATCTTAACGTGGTGTTGAGTTTCCTGAAGTCACACTGGTTTCAGCCACTTAAAACCGTGGAGTTAAAATTTCTCACGTGGAAGGTGGTCATGCTACTAGCCTTGGCTTCAGCTAGGCGTGTGTCAGAATTAGCGGCTTTGTCACATAAAAGCCCCTATCTGGTTTTCCATATGGACAGGGCAGAATTGCGGACCCGTCCACAATTTCTGCCAAAAGTGGTGTCATCTTTTCATATGAACCAACCTATTGTGGTGCCTGTGGCTACTCGTGACTTGGAGGATTCCGAGTTACTAGATGTGGTCAGGGCTTTGAAGGTTTATGTAGCCAGAACGGCTGGAGTCAGGAAAACTGAGTCGCTGTTTATCCTGTATGCATCCAACAAGCTGGGTGCTCATGCTTCAAAGCAAACTATTGCTCGCTGGATCTGTAACACGATTCAGCAGGCTCATTCTGCGGCTGGATTGCCGCTACCAAAATCAGTAAAAGCCCACTCCACAAGGAAGGTGGGCTCTTCTTGGGCGGCTGCCCGAGGGGTTTCGGCATTACAGCTTTGCCGAGCAGCTACTTGGTCAGGTTCGAACACTTTTGCAAAGTTTTACAAGTTTGATACCCTGTCTGAGGAGGACCTTGTGTTTGCTCATTCGGTGCTGCAGAGTCATCCGCACTCTCCCGCCCGTTTGGGAGCTTTGGTATAATCCCCATGGTCCTTACGGAGTCCCCAGCATCCACTAGGATGTTAGAGAAAATAAGATTTTACTTACCGGTAAATCTATTTCTCGTAGTCCGTAGTGGATGCTGGGCGCCCGTCCCAAGTGCGGACTTCTTCTGCAATACTTGTATATAGTTATTGCTTAAATAAGGGTTATGTTATGGTTGCATCAGGGTTGATCTGATGCTCCGTTGTTGTTCATACTGTTAACTGGGTAAGTTTATCACAAGTTGTACAGTGTGATTGGTGTGACTGGTATGAGTCTTGCCCTGGATTCCAAAATCCTTTCCTTGTACTGTCAGCTCTTCCAGGCACAGTTTCTCTAACTGAGGTCTGGAGGAGGGACATAGAGGGAGGAGCCAGAGCACACCAGTATCCAAATTCTTTCTTAAAGTGCCCTGCCTCCTGCGGAGCCTGTCTATTCCCCATGGTCCTTACGGAGTCCCCAGCATCCACTACGGACTACGAGAAATAGATTTACCGGTAAATAAAATCTTATTTTCTCAGCAATCTGACTAGATTACTTCGAAATTAAGTCGCTCATTTTACAGCTGGGTGAAATGAGCGGCCCCCGTGTGCCCCCCCCCCCCCCCCTCTCGCTCAGCACACATCGTGCTGTGCTGAGCGGGGGAGAGATGCGTCTCCCTCCACATCTCCCCACCTGTACGGCCCTTACGCACACAGCCAAGAAATGAAAGGAGTGGCTTCAGGACAACTCTGTGAATGTTCTTGAGTGGCCCAGCCAGAGCTGGAGAGATCTGAAAATGGCTGTGCACCGACGCCTCACATCCATCCTGATGGCGCTTGAGAGGTGCTGCAAAGAGGAATTGGCGAAACTGCCTGAAGATATGTGTGCCAAGCTTGTGGCATCATATTCAAAAAGCCTTGAGGCTGTAATTGCTGCCAAAGGTGCATGAACAAAGTATTGAGCAAAGGCTGTGATGTACATGTGATTTCTTAAGTTACTTATTTTTTATAAATTTGCAAAAATCTAAAAAAAACTTTTTTTCACATTATTATTATGGGGTATAATAAAAATTTGGGGAGGATTCACTTCTGCTATGTATAATTTAGAAGCCAATATAAGTAATGACAACTGAAAAATGATGGAAGGTGCAACTGAAAGCATTATGGTATAAAAATCAAAACACATAAGGAAAAGGGCTCATTCAGAATTGGGAGCACGGGAAACAGAAGTATCTTTGCACCTGGACAAACCATGTTTTAAGTCGAGGGAATCAAAGACATTTGTTTAATTTTTTTGCATGCAGGGTGAATAGTAGCTTTATTTCTCTATCGTCCTAGTGGATGCTGGGGTTCTTGAAAGGACCATGGGGAATAGCGGCTCCGCAGGAGACAGGGCACAAAAAGTAAAGCTTTAGGATCAGGTGGTGTGCACTGGCTCCTCCCCCTATGACCCTCCTCCAAGCCTCAGTTAGATTTTTGTGCCCGGCCGAGAAGGGTGCAATCTAGGTGGCTCTCCTAAAGAGCTGCTTAGAAAAGTTTAGCTTAGGTTTTTTATTTTACAGTGAGTCCTGCTGGCAACAGGATCACTGCAACGAGGGACTTAGGGGAGAAGAAGTGAACTCACCTGCGTGCAGGATGGATTGGCTTCTTGGCTACTGGACATTAGCTCCAGAGGGACGATCACAGGTACAGCCTGGATGGTCACCGGAGCCTCGCCGCCGGCCCCCTTGCAGATGCTGAAACGAGAAGAGGTCCAGAATCGGCGGCAGAAGACTCCTCAGTCTTCTTAAGGTAGCGCACAGCACTGCAGCTGTGCGCCATTTTCCTCTCAGCACACTTCACACGGCAGTCACTGAGGGTGCAGGGCGCTGGGAGGGGGGCGCCCTGGGAGGCAAATGAAAACCTTTTTTGGCTAAAAATACCTCACATATAGCCTCCGGGGGCTATATGGAGATATTTAACCCCTGCCAGAATCCGTTAAGAGCGGGAGACGAGGCCGCCGAAAAAGGGGCGGGGCCTATCTCCTCAGCACACAGCGCCATTTTCCCTCACAGAAAGGCTGGAGGGAAGGCTCCCAGGCTCTCCCCTGCACTGCACTACAGAAACAGGGTTAAAACAGAGAGGGGGGGCACTAATTTGGCGTTAGAAATCTATAAAAAAGATGCTATAAGGGAAAACACTTATATAAGGTTGTCCCTATATAATTATAGCGTTTTTGGTGTGTGCTGGCAAACTCTCCCTCTGTCTCTCCAAAGGGCTAGTGGGTCCTGTCCTCTATCAGAGCATTCCCTGTGTGTGTGCTGTGTGTCGGTACGTGTGTGTCGACATGTATGAGGACGATGTTGGTGAGGAGGCGGAGCAATTGCCTGTAATGGTGATGTCACTCTCTAGGGAGTCGACACCAGAATGGATGGCTTATTTAGGGAATTACGTGATAATGTCAACACGAGCCAAGGTCGGTTGACGACATGAGACGGCCGACAAACAATTAGTACCGGTCCAGACGTCTCAAAAACACCGTCAGGGGTTTTAAAACGCCCGTTTACTTTAGTCGGTCGACACAGACACAGACAGGGACACTGAATCCAGTGTCGACGGTGAATAAACAAACGTATTCCTTATTAGGGCCACACGTTAAGGGCAATGAAGGAGGTGTTACATATTTCTGATACTACAAGTACCACAAAAGAGGGTATTATGTGGGATGTGAAAAAACTACCGTAGTTTTTCCTGAATCAGAAAAATTAAATGAAGTGTGTGATGATGCGTGGGTTCCCCCCGATAGAAAATATGGGCGGTATACCTTTTCCCGCCAGAAGTTAGGGCGCGTTGGGAAACACCCCTTAGGGTGGATAAGGCGCTCACACGCTTATCAGAACAAGTGGCGGTACCGTCTATAGATAGGGCCGTCCTCAAGGAGCCAGCTGACAGGAGGCTGGAAAAATATCATAAAAAGTATATACACACATACTGGTGTTATACTGCGACCAGCGATCGCCTCAGCCTGGATGTGCAGAGCTGGGGTGGCTTGGTCGGATTCCCTGACTAAAAATATTGATACCCTTGACAGGGACAGTATTTTATTGACTATAGAGCATTTAAAGAATGTATTTCTATATATGCGAGATGCACAGAGGGATATTTGCATAAGTGCGATGTCCATATCTGCCAGAAGATGTTTATGGACACGACAGTGGTCAGGTGATGCAGATTCCAAACGGCACAAAGGTGTATTGCCGTATAAAGGAAGAGGAGTTATTTGGGGTCGGTCCATCGGACCTGGTGGCCACGGCAACTGCTGGAAAATCCACCGTTTTTACCCTAAGTCACATCTGCAGAAAAAGACACCGTCTTTTCAGCTTCAGTCCTTTCGTCCCTATAAGAGTCATATCTGCCCAGGGATAGAGGAAAGGGAAGAAGACTGCAGCAGGCAGCCCATTCCCAGGAACAGAAGCGTTCCACCGCTTCTGACAAGCTCTCAGCATGACGCTGAGACCGTATAGGACCCCTGGATCCTACAAGTAGTATTCCAGGGGTACAGTTTGGAATGTCGAGACGTTTCCCCTGCGCAGGCTCCTGAAGGCTGCTTTACCAAGGTCTCCCTCCGACAAGGAGGCAGTATGGGAAAAAATTCACGAGCTGTATTCCCAGCAGGTGATAATTAAAATTACCCCTCCTACAACAAGAAAAGGGGTATTATTCCACACTATATTGTGGTACTGAAGCCAGAAGGCTTGGTGAGACCTATTCTAAATCTAAAAATTTTTTGAACACTTACAAAGGTTCAAATCAAGATGGAGTCACTCAGAGCAGTGATAACGAACCGGGAAGAAGGGGACTATCTGGTGTCCCGAGACATCAGGGATGCTTACCTCCATGTCCCAAATTTGCCCTTATCACTAAGGGTACCTCAGGTTCGTGGTATAAAACTGTCACTATCAGTTTCAGACGCTGCCGTTTAGATTGTCTACGGCACCCCGGGTCTTTACCAAGGTAATGGCCGAAATGATGGTTCTTCTTCGAAGAAAAGGCGTCTTAATTATCCCTTACTTGGACGATCTCCTGATAAGGGCAAAGTCCAGGGAACAGTTGGAGGTCGGAGTAGCACTATCTCGGATACTGTTACAACAGCAGGGGTGGATTCTAAAGATTCCAAAATCGCAGCTGATCCCGACAACAAGTCTCCTGTGCTTAGGGATGATTCTGGACACAGTCCAGAAAAAGGTGTTTCTCCCGGAAGAGAAAGCCAGGGAGTTATCCGAGCTAGTCAGGAACCTCCTAAAATCAGTGCATCATTGCACAAGGGCCATGGTAAAAAAAATGGTGACTTCCTTCGAAGCAATTCCAGTCGGCAGATTTCATGCAAGAACTTTTCAGTGGGATCTGCTGGACAAATGGTCCGGATCGCATCTTCAGATGCATCAGCGGATAACCCTATATCCAAGGACAAGGGTGTCTCTCCTGTGGTGGTTACAGAGTGCTCATCTTCTAGAGGGCCGCAGATTCGGCATTCAGTTTTGGATGTTGGTGACCACGGAGGCCAGCCCGAGAGGCTGGGGAGCAGTCACACAAGGAAAAAATTTCCAGGGAGTGTGATCAAGTCTGGAGATTTTTCTCCACATAAATATAGCTAAGGGTAAATTTATAATGCTCTAAGCTTAGCAAGACCTCTGCTTCAAGGTCAGCCGGTATTGATCCAGTGGGATAGAACATCACGGCAGTCGCCCACGTAAATAGACAGGGCGGCACAAGAAGCAGGAGGGCAGTGGCAAAAACTGCAAGGACTTTTCGCTGGGCGGAAAATCATGTGATAGCACTGTCAGCAGTTTTTCATTCCGGGAATGGAAACTGGGAAGCAGACTTCCTCAGTAGGCACGTCCTCCACCCGGCAGAGTGGGAACTTCATGGGGAAGTTTTCCACATAATTGTAAACCGTTGGGAATTACCAAAGGTGGACATGATGGCGTCCCGTCTGAACAAAAAACGGGACAGGTATTGCGCCAGGTTAAGAGACCCTCAGGCAATAGCTGTGGACTTTTCTGGTAACACCGTGGGTGTACCAGTCGGTGTATGTGTTCCATCCTCTGCTTTTCATACCTAAGGTACTGAGAATTATAAGACGTAGAGGAGTAAGAACTATACTCATGGCTCCGGATTGGCCAAGAAGGACTTGGTACCCGGAACTTCAAGAGATGCTCACAGAGGACTTATGGCCTCTGCCGCTAAGAAGGGACTTGTTTCAGCAAGTACCTTGTCTGTTCCAAGACTTACCGCAGCTGCGTTTGACGGCATGGCGGTGGAACGCCGGATCCTAAGGGAAAAGGCATTCAGGAAGAGGTCATTCCTACCCTGGTCAAAGCCAGAAAGGAGGTGACCGCACAACATTATCACCACATGTGGCGAAAATATGTTAAGTGGTGTGAGGCCAGGAAGGCTCCACGAAGAAATCTCAACTCGGTCGATTCCTGCATTTCTTGCAAACAGGAGTGTCTATGGGCCTCAAATTGGGGTCCATTAAGGTTCAAATTTCGGCCCTGTCGATTTTTCTTCCAGAAAGAATTGGCTTCAGTTCCTGAAGTCCAGAAGTTTGTCAAGGGAGTATTGCATATACAACCCCCTTTTGTGCCTCCAGTGGCACTGTGGGATCTCAACGTAGTTCTGGGATTCCTCAAAACACATTGGTTTAAAACCAGTCAAATCTGTGGATTTGAAGCATCTCACATGAAAAGTGAACATGCTCTTGGACCTGGCCTGGACCAGGCGAGTGTCAAATTGGTGGTTTTTTTCTCAAAAAAGCCCATATCTGTTTGTCCATTCGGACAGGGCAGAGCTGCGGACTCGTCCCCAGTTCTCTCCCTAAGGTGGTGTCAGTGTTTAACCTGAACCAGCTTATTGTGGTGTCTTGCGCCTACTAGGGACTTGGAGGACTCCAAGTTGCTAGATGTGGTCAGGGCCCTGAAAATATAGGTTCCAGGACGGCTGAAGTCAGGAGAACTGACTTGCTGTTATCCTGTATGCACCCAACAAACTGGGTGCTCTTGCTTTTAAGCAGACTTTGCTAGTTGGATGTGTAATACAATTCAGCTTGCACATTCTGTGGCAGGCCTGCCACAGCCAAAATATGTAAATGCCCATTCCACAGGGAAGGTGGGCTCATCTTGGGCGGCTGCCCGAGGGGTCTCGGCTTTACAACTTTGCCGAGCGGCTATTTAATCAGGGGCAAACACGTTTGTAAAATCCTACAAATTTGATACCCTGGCTAAGGAGGACCTGGAGTTCTCTCATTCGGTGCTGCAGAGTCATCCGCACTCTCCCGCCCGTTTGGGAGCTTTGGTATAATCCCCATGGTCCTTTCAGGAACCCCAGCATCCACTAGGACGATAGAGAAAATAAGAATTTACTTACCGATAATTCTATTTCTCGGAGTCCGTAGTGGATGCTGGGCGCCCATCCCAAGTGCGGATTGTCTGCATTACTTGTACATAGTTACAAAAATCGGGTTATTATTGTTGTGAGCCATCTTTTCAGAGGCTCCGCTGTTATCATACTGTTAACTGGGTTCAGATCACAGGTTGTACAGTGTGATTGGTGTGGCTGGTATGAGTCTTACCCGGGATTCATAAATCCTTCCTTATTGTGTACGCTCGTCCGGGCACAGTACCTAACTGAGGCTTGGAGGAGGGTCATAGGGGGAGGAGCCAGTGCACACCACCTGATCCTAAAGCTTTACTTTTTGTGCCCTGTCTCCTGCGGAGCCGCTATTCCCCATGGTCCTTTCAGGAACCCCAGCATCCACTACGGACTCCGAGAAATAGAATTATCGGTAAGTAAATTCTTATTTTTTACACTACAATTTAAGCTGGATTCACACTATACAAGTATCTGTCCAGTCTTTATGATTGGAACAAAAATCTGGTAATGTATGGGAGCAAATGATAAGTGACCATCTGCTCCCAAATAATTGAAAACATACAAAAATGGTCATTTAGACAAATTGGTTACATCCATTTGAATTAACCAATTTATTTGAAAGGCCATTTTTACCCATGTTTGGTCTTTTGGGAGCAAATGGTTGATTGTCACTTGATCCCATACATTATCAGAAAGATAAGACAGATAATCTTGTAGTGTGTATCCAGCTTTAGTTTAGCTAGAACACACTCCTCCCAACTCTAACTACCTCTGTGCACGTCAATTCTGCCTGACGGAAGTGCAAAATTGATTTGCCAAGGTGCTATTTAGCTCCTTTTTCCCCTTTGCTCCCAACTCTGAATCAGTCCCAAGGTGCAAACTACAGTATTGAAACAAAATCATTAAATTAATTTGGACACTGAATAATCTTAGTATATTAAATAAATAGAATTTGTGTAAGCTGTATATGTTGAACTGAAGAAATAGCCCACTTGACCAAACAACTGTTCATGTACTAAGATGGAGTAGGCATTTGTTCTGCACATTATCTAAGACGTATGGAAAATGGAAAGTTTATTAAAACACAAATGAACCGTCTTCTTTGCGTGTTCTGAAAACTGACAGAAACCTGTGTAAGCCTTGGTGTTGGGTGAGGTGGAGACCCAGCAGCAGTGCCGTAACTAGGCATTTTAGCGCTTTGTGCAAGAAACGGCATTGGCGCCCCCCCCCCTCCATGCAAGATAGGGGCAGTGTGCGTAGGGGCGTGGCTTCACGGGGAAGGGGCGTGTCCACAAAATAATACCAATTCATACTACGGTGCACAGTAGTCTCCATTATTCAAATTACGCTGCACAGTAGCGCCACTACACCAGGTAGAGCCCCTTTTTACACATTACGGCAGACAGCGTCCCCTTTTTACACATTACGGCAGACAGCGTCCCCCTTTTTACACATTACGGCAGACAGCATCCCCCTTTTTACACATTACGGAAGACAGCGTCCACCTTTTTACACATTACGGCAGACAGCTTCCCTTTTTATACACATTACGGCAGACAGCGTCCCCTTTTATACACATTACGGCAGACAGCGTCCCCCTTTTTACACATTACGGCAGACAGCGTCCCCCTTTTTACACATTACGGCAGACAGCGTCCCCTTTTTACACATTACGGCAGACAATCCCCCTTTTTACACATTACGGCCGACAATCCCCCTTTTTACACATTACGGCCGACAGCGCCCCCCTTTTTACACATTACGGCAGACAGCGTCCCCTTTTTACACATTACGGCAGACAGCATCCCCCTTTTTACACATTACGGCAGACAGCGTCCCCCTTTTTACACATTACGGCAGACAGCGTCCCCCTTTTTACACATTACGGCAGACAGCATCCCCCTTTTTACACATTACGGAAGACAGCGTCCACCTTTTTACACATTACGGCAGACAGCTTCCCTTTTTATACACATTACGGCAGACAGCGTCCCCTTTTATACACATTACGGCAGACAGCGTCCCCCTTTTTACACATTATGGCAGACAGCGTCCCCCTTTTTACACATTACGGCAGACAGCGTCCCCTTTTATACACATTACGGCAGACAGCGTCCCCTTTTATACACATTACGACAGACATCATCCCCCTTTTTACACTGTACGGCAGACAACGTCCCCCTTTTTACACTGTACGGCAGACAGCGTCCCCCTTTTTACACATTACGGCAGACAGCGTCCCCCTTTTTACACATTACGGCAGACAGAATAGAGAGAGAGAGAGAAATGGACAGATAGATACCATCTCTCCCTGCTGGCAGTCAGGCTCCTCGGTGCTGGCAGATCCCGGGCAGGGGAGAAGGAGGAGGAGGGAGGGGGACTGGAGCCGGAGCAGCACTATGTAATTGGTAGAGGCGCCGCTGCAGCAGTGCCCTCTCCTTCCGCATTGTCTGCCCAGCGCTGCTGTGAATGCTTGGATGAGGGAAGCGCATCCCAGCATTCACAGCAGCGCCGGGCAGCCAATGCGGAAGGAGAGGGGACTGCTGCAGCGGCGCCACTACCAATTACATAGCGCTGCTGCGGCTCCAGACCCCCCTCCCTCTTCCTACTTCTCCCCTGCCTCCGGCGCTGCTGCTCTCCTCCCCTGCCTCCGGCTTCTCCTGCGAGGCGCACACAGCAGAGGCGGCTTGTAATGAGTCAATTTGACTCATTACAAGCCGCTGGCCGTTGCTCCCTCAGGCGACTGCGCTGTGTGCCAGGCACACCTGTCACACACGTAGTTACGGCGCTGTCCAGCAGTATGATGCCCGTTTCAATTGTGTTGTGTTTACGGAACCAGAAAACAGGGAATTGTGGGAATATACACATTCACACCACTTCTTGTCCTCTGCATCAGACAGTGTAGCAGGGAATGTAGCCCATACATCAACTATCACTAAAAAATTATTCACTGATTTTGTATTATTTTCCCTCAATTTAATAATTCTACATTGAGGGTCGTCATTTTACTAGTCTAGGATTGTTCTATCTTTAAAACGGTCTTCAAATGTTTGATCATTACCATACACTGGCAATCTACAGCACTGATTGGTCTGCAAAATCAACATGTTGGACAACCTGATTCCTATCTTTTTTTGATCAGTAAACTCGCTATTTTGCTCATTTGTAAACAAAATCATGTGCAAATTGCTGAATTTTACTCAAATGATTGTTGATGTATGGGCCCCTATAGGCTTGATTCTAATTTTATATACAGTATATGAATATAAACAGTCAGTGTAGACCGGCACAGACATGGTTAAAATGCAGCTTACACTGGTGCCATTCACATGAGAGTTCATATAGTAGTAGTATGGGACAGCACTAATGAGACTCAGTCAAGCAATAAAGCACTGAGGGGCAGCTGTATTAAACTGGAGAAGGCATAAGGAAGTGATAAACCAGTGATATGTGCAAGGTGATAAAGGCACCAGCCAATCAGATCCTAACTGTTAATTTACATATTGGAGCTGATTGGCTGGTGCCTTTATCAAGTTGCACATATCACTGGTTTATCACTTCCTTATGCCTTCTCCAGGTTAATACATCTGCACCTCACTTCCTTATGCCTTCTCCAGGTTAATACATCTGCCCCTGAGTACTTGGACTTCACAAATGGGGTTATTCCCTGAAAAGTAACCACTGACAGTCTTCAATGCATTATTGCTTGACTGAGTCTCTGGGTGTCGTCCCATATTTGCTGCTATATATAGATATATAAGTGTGTGTGTGCATCTATCTATCTATCTAGCTATCTATCTATATGTCCATACAGCGTAACGCCGGCACTCTGGATGCCTCCTAGGGCTTGCTTACTCTGGTGCCCTCCATCTGGGTTTGGCAATCCCCATATGTAGATCAAAATCGTTTTTGATACTATATATATATATATATATATATATGTATATATATATATATATATAGCAACACAATTTTTGAGAGGCACTCCTCGGCTTTGTAAATAATTTCCACAGCTACAACTGCATGCTTTCAACGTTTCAGGTGCACTTTATTAGCACCTGACGAAAGGTGCTAATAAAGTGCACCTGAAACGTTGAAAGCATGCAGTTGTAGCTGTGGAAATTATTTACAAAGCCGAGGAGTGCCTCTCAAAAATTGTGTTGCTGTACATTGTGCCCTAGAGGTTCGGAGGGGGCACCCAGGTACTATCTGTTACTGTTTTATGGAGTGCTGGTCAAAATTGCTGGATTATATATATACTAGGTGCTTCATCGCGCCCTACGGGCGCTCTTCACACCGTCGGAGTGAAGTACAGGTGTTATGAATGCATAAAAAGTAACACCTGTACTTGTAACAATTGCTCACATACATTGAGGTTAAAATTCATCAACAACGGTATTTGCACCGCGACTTAGCCACTCAGATGTTCAAATCCACGGCTCGTCTCAACACCGGCTCTGTTCCCGGAGGATGACGTCACAGCGTCCACGTCAGATCAGCCACGCGTGAGACGAGCCGTGGATTTGAACATCTGGATGGCTAAGTCGCGGTGCAAATACCGTTGTTGATGAATTTTAACCTCAATGTATGTGAGCAATTGTTACAAGTAAAGGTGTTACTTTTTATGCATTCATGAGTGCGCTCTCCATTCTTTAACAGTTCTTACCAATACTCCAGTGGCGTGGAGAGGATTTGAAGCAGCACTCAATTGGAAATTAACTCTGGATAATAATAGATCCTGTTGCGCAATACTGAACTTTGTGGAGAATATATATATATATATATATATATATATATATATATATATATATATATATATATATATATAGCAAAAGAAGGAGAATGCGCTCATAGTGCAAATCAATTTAATTCATAAACCACATATATACACAGGATAGGTCAAATGAATAGCAGTGGACTCGTACCCTGATAGCCCACTCTGTGGGCTGTGTATCACATGAAAAGTAAAACCACAAGGCAAAAGCTGCAGCCCGCTGCACCTGGATCTGGGACCACGCACCGCACCAGCTTCAGCGACCGATCCGTCAGGACACCTGTACCAGGTGAAGTCGGGGATGACAGCTCATGTGGAACAGGAATCGCCTGGTAAGCCCCACCTCAATGCATTTTGTATGTGCTATTGATCTCTCTGTCTTCCATCTCAGCAGTATATTGGAGATGGTTATACAGCTAATAATACAGTAGTGCTGACACCATCTACATAGTGCTGAAGGTGAATACATAGACACCTGCACAGTATAGATAGCAATACCTCCTCTGGATCAATCAGTGCAGGAAACCTCATTCGTACTGCTTCTCATTGTTTTCCGCTCTGGAGCATGCAACTGAGGTACTTTCATTAAATGTTCTCCTGTTGTATCCCTATAGTAAATGCCAGCAGTAAGTCGGAATTCATTGAACTCCGATTAGGTGGTGGAGTTCTCTGGAGTAGGTGCAAACAGAACCATCCTAGCACTATGATGGCATTTGCAGAATTGTGTTAATATCAGGCTCAATGCAGAAAGATGTGACAAGTACTCTGGAGTGGAGGTAATGGAATTTCTCTATCGTCCTAGTGGATGCTGGGGTTCCTGAAAGGACCATGGGGAATAGCGGCTCCGCAGGAGACAGGGCACAAAAAGTAAAGCTTTTCCAGATCAGGTGGTGTGCACTGGCTCCTCCCCCTATGACCCTCCTCCAGACTCCAGTTAGATTTTTGTGCCCGGCCGAGAAGGGTGCAATCTAGGTGGCTCTCCTAAAGAGCTGCTTAGAAAAAGTTTAGCTAGGTTTTTTATTTTACAGTGATTCCTGCTGGCAACAGGATCACTGCAGCGAGGGACTGAGGGGAGAAGGAGTCAACTCACCTGCGTGCAGGATGGATTGGCTTCTTGGCTACTGGACATCAAGCTCCAGAGGGACGATCACAGGTACAGCCTGGATGGTCACCGGAGCCGCGCCGCCGGCCCCCTTGCAGATGCTGAAGTCAGAAGAGGTCCAGAATCGGCGGCTGAAGACTCCTGCAGTCTTCTAAAGGTAGCGCACAGCACTGCAGCTGTGCGCCATTTTCCTCTCAGCACACTTCACACGCGGTCACTGAGGGTGCAGGGCGCTGGGGGGGGGGCGCCCTGGGAGGCAAATGTAACCTATATAAAGGCTAAAAATACCTCACATATAGCCCCTAGAGGCTATATGGAGATATTTAACCCCTGCCTGATTTCTCTAAATAGCGGGAGACGAGCCGCCAGAAAAGGGGCGGGGCCTATCTCCTCAGCACACGGCGCCATTTCCTCTCACAGCTCCGCTGGTCAGGACGGCTCCCAAGTCTCTCCCCTGCACTGCACTACAGAAACAGGGTAAAACAGAGAGGGGGGGGCAAATTTATGGCGATATTTTGATATAACAAAGCAGCTATAAGGGAGCACTTATTATAAGGCTATCCCTGATATATATATAGCGCTTTTGGTGTGTGCTGGCAAACTCTCCCTCTGTCTCCCCAAAGGGCTAGTGGGTCCTGTCTTCGTTAGGAGCATTCCCTGTGTGTCTGCTGTGTGTCGGTACGTGTGTGTCGACATGTATGAGGACGATATTGGTGTGGAGGCGGAGCAATTGCCAAATATGAGGATGTCACCCCCTAGGGAGTCGACACCAGAATGGATGCCTTTATTTATGGAACTACGGGATAGTGTCAACACGCTAAAGCAGTCGTTTGACGACATGAGGCGGCCGGACAATCAATTAGTGCCTGTCCAGGCGACTCAAACACCGTCAGGGGCTGTGAAACGCCCTTTGCCTCAGTCGGTCGACACAGACCCAGACACAGGCACTGACTCCAGTGGTGACGGTGACGAATCAACCGTATTTTCCAGTAGGGCCACACGTTATATGATTTTGGCAATGAAGGAGGCGTTACATTTAGCTGATACTACAGGTACCACTAAACAGGGTATTATGTGGGGTGTGAAAAAACTACCTATAGTTTTTCCTGAATCAGAAGAATTAAATGACGTGTGTAATGAAGCGTGGGTTGCCCCTGATAAAAAGCTGATAATTTCAAAGAAATTATTGGCATTATACCCTTTCCCGCCAGAGGTTAGGGAGCGCTGGGAAACACCTCCTAGGGTGGACAAGGCGCTAACACGCTTATCTAAACAAGTGGCGTTACCCTCTCCTGAGACGGCCGCACTTAAAGATCCATCAGATAGGAGGATGGAAAATATCCAAAAAAGTATATACACACATGCAGGTGTTATACTACGACCAGCTGTAGCGACTGCCTGGATGTGCAGTGCTGGGGTAGTTTGGTCAGAGTCCCTGATTGAAAATATTGATACCCTGGACAGGGACAATATTTTACTGTCGTTAGAACAAATAAAGGATGCATTTCTTTATATGCGTGATGCACAGAGGGATATCTGCACACTGGCATCACGGGTAAGTGCTATGTCCATTTCGGCCAGAAGAGCTTTATGGACGCGACAGTCGACAGGCGATGCGGATTCAAAACGGCATATGGAAGTTTTGCCGTATAAAGGGGAGGAGTTATTTGGAGTCGGTCTATCAGATTTGGTGGCCACGGCTACAGCCGGGAAATCCACCTTTCTACCTCAAGTCACTCCCCAACATAAAAAGGCACCGACTTTTCAACCGCAGCCCTTTCGTTCCTTTAAAAATAAGAGAGCAAAGGGCTATTCATATCTGCCACGAGGCAGAGGTCGAGGGAAGAGACAGCAACACGCAGCTCCTTCCCAGGAACAGAAGCCCTCCCCGGCTTCTACAAAAGCCTCAGCATGACGCTGGGGCTTCTCAAGCGGACTCGGGGACGGTGGGCGGTCGTCTCAAAAATTACAGCGCGCAGTGGGCTCACTCGCAGGTAGATCCCTGGATCCTGCAGATAATATCTCAAGGGTACAGGTTGGAATTAGAGACAGATCCACCTCGCCGTTTCCTGAAGTCTGCTTTACCAACGTCCCCCTCCGAAAGGGAGACGGTTTTGGAAGCCATTCACAAGCTGTACTCTCAGCAGGTGATAGTCAAGGTACCTCTTCTACAACAAGGGAAGGGGTATTATTCCACTCTTTTTGTGGTACCGAAGCCGGATGGCTCGGTAAGGCCTATTCTAAATCTGAAGTCCTTGAACCTGTACATAAAGAAATTCAAGTTCAAGATGGAGTCACTCAGAGCAGTGATAGCGAACCTGGAAGAGGGGGACTTTATGGTATTCTTGGACATCAAGGATGCGTATCTCCACGTTCCAATTTACCCCTCACACCAGGGGTACCTCAGGTTCGTTGTACAAAACTGTCACTATCAGTTTCAGACGCTGCCGTTCGGATTGTCCACGGCACCTCGGATCTTTACAAAGGTAATGGCCGAGATGATGATTCTTCTTCGAAGAAAAGGCATATTAATTATCCCATACTTGGACGATCTCCTAATAAGGGCAAGGTCCAGAGAACAGCTAGAGATGGGATTAGCACTGTCTCAAGAAGTGCTAAAACAGCACGGGTGGATTCTGAATATTCCAAAATCCCAGTTAATGCCGACAACTCGGCTGCTGTTCCTAGGGATGATTCTGGACACGGTTCAGAAAAAGGTTTTTCTCCCGGAGGAAAAAGCCAAGGAGTTATCCGAGCGTGTCAGGAACCTCCTAAAACCAGGAAAGGTGTCTGTACATCAATGCACAAGAGTCCTGGGAAAAATGGTGGCTTCTTACGAAGCAATTCCATTCGGCAGATTCCACGCAAGAATTTTCCAAAGGGATCTGTTGGACAAATGGTCAGGGTCGCATCTTCAGATGCACCTACGGATAACCCTGTCTCCAAGGACAAGGGTGTCTCTTCTGTGGTGGTTGCAGAGTCCTCATCTATTGGAGGGCCGCAGATTCGGCATACAGGATTGGATCCTGGTGACCACGGACGCCAGCCTGAGAGGCTGGGGAGCAGTCACACAAGGAAGAAACTTCCAGGGAGTATGGACGAGTCTGGAAACGTCTCTTCACATAAACATTCTGGAACTAAGAGCAATATACAATGCTCTAAGCCAGGCAGAACCTCTGCTTCAGGGAAAACCGGTGTTGATCCAGTCGGACAACATCACGGCAGTCGCCCATGTGAACAGACAGGGCGGCACAAGAAGCAGGAGTGCAATGGCAGAAGCTGCAAGGATTCTTCGCTGGGCAGAGAATCATGTGATAGCACTGTCAGCAGTGTTCATCCCGGGAGTGGACAACTGGGAAGCAGACTTCCTCAGCAGACACGATCTTCACCCGGGAGAGTGGGGACTTCATCCAGAAGTCTTCCACATGCTGGTAACCCGTTGGGAAAGACCAATGGTGGACATGATGGCGTCTCGCCTCAACAAAAAACTGGACAGGTATTGCGCCAGGTCAAGAGATCCGCAGGCAATAGCTGTGGACGCGCTGGTAACGCCTTGGGTGTACCAGTCGGTGTATGTGTTTCCTCCTCTGCCTCTCATACCAAAAGTATTGAGAATTATACGGCAAAGAGGCGTAAGAACGATACTAGTGGTTCCGGATTGGCCAAGAAGGACTTGGTACCCGGAACTTCAAGAGATGATCACGGAAGATCCGTGGCCTCTACCTCTAAGGAGGGACTTGCTTCAGCAGGGTCCCTGTCTGTTTCAAGACTTACCGCGGCTGCGTTTGACGGCATGGCGGTTGAACGCCGGATCCTAAAGGAAAAAGGCATGCCGGAAGAAGTCATTCCTACTTTGATTAAAGCAAGGAAGGAAGTAACCGTGCAACATTATCACCGAATTTGGCGAAAATATGTTGCGTGGTGCGAAGATCGGAGTGCTCCGACGGAGGAATTTCAACTGGGTCGATTCCTACATTTCCTGCAATCAGGATTGTCTATGGGTCTCAAATTGGGATCTATTAAGGTTCAAATTTCGGCCCTGTCGATTTTCTTTCAAAAAGAATTGGCTTCAGTCCCTGAAGTCCAGACCTTTGTTAAGGGAGTGCTGCATATACAGCCTCCTGTGGTGCCTCCAGTGGCACCGTGGGATCTCAATGTGGTTTTGGACTTTCTAAAATCTCATTGGTTTGAACCACTAAAAAAGGTGGATTTGAAATATCTCACTTGGAAAGTGACCATGCTTCTAGCCCTGGCTTCTGCCAGGAGAGTATCAGAATTGGCAGCTTTATCTTACAAAAGCCCATATCTGATTTTCCATTCGGACAGGGCAGAACTGCGGACTCGTCCGCATTTTCTCCCTAAGGTGGTGTCAGCATTTCATCTGAACCAGCCTATTGTAGTGCCTGCGGCTACAAGTGACTTGGAGGACTCCAAGTTACTGGACGTTGTCAGAGCATTAAAAATATATATTGCAAGGACAGCTGGAGTCAGAAAATCTGACTCGTTGTTTATATTGTATGCACCCAACAAGATGGGTGCTCCTGCGTCTAAGCAGACGATTGCTCGTTGGATCTGTAGCACAATCCAACTTGCACATTCTGTGGCAGGCCTGCCACAGCCTAAATCTGTAAAGGCCCACTCCACAAGGAAGGTGGGCTCATCTTGGGCGGCTGCCCGAGGGGTCTCGGCATTACAACTTTGCCGAGCAGCTACGTGGTCAGGGGAGAACACGTTTGTAAAATTTTACAAATTTGATACTCTGGCTAAGGAGGACCTGGAGTTCTCTCATTCGGTGCTGCAGAGTCATCCGCACTCTCCCGCCCGTTTGGGAGCTTTGGTATAATCCCCATGGTCCTTTCAGGAACCCCAGCATCCACTAGGACGATAGAGAAAATAAGATTTTACTTACCGATAAATCTATTTCTCGGAGTCCGTAGTGGATGCTGGGCGCCCATCCCAAGTGCGGATTATCTGCATAAATTGTACATAGTTATTGTTAACTAATTCGGGTTATTGTTGAAGGAAGCCATCTTTCAGAGGCTCCGCTGTTATCATACTGTTAACTGGGTTTAGATCACAGGTTGTACGGTGTGATTGGTGTGGCTGGTATGAGTCTTACCCGGGATTCAAAATCCTCCCTTATTGTGTACGCTCGTCCGGGCACAGTACCTAACTGGAGTCTGGAGGAGGGTCATAGGGGGAGGAGCCAGTGCACACCACCTGATCTGGAAAAGCTTTACTTTTTGTGCCCTGTCTCCTGCGGAGCCGCTATTCCCCATGGTCCTTTCAGGAACCCCAGCATCCACTACGGACTCCGAGAAATAGATTTATCGGTAAGTAAAATCTTATTAATTATTGTATACACTGCAGGTATTATGGGACATACTTAATATTTGGGCATATACTAGCATTGGTTGAATGGGATGCCTTTTCCTTTAAAAAAAATAGATAAATCACCTCTCTCTGAGGTGTTTTTTTTTTTTTTTTTTCTATATTTGTGTGTGCAGACTACATATTGTTGGATGTTACCTGAAATGTGGCACACTTGCAGTTAGCCATGTCTGAAGGGTGATATTTTGATAATCTTCTTCCTTGTTCCTCAGTGATGTCAGAGGTTCCTAGTGCATTGGATACACTTTAACATCTAAAGACATAAAGGCAATTCAAAGTGAAACTGCACAATCAATTTTTGTTTATTAATGTTCCTGGTGTCTCTCATTTAGCCCTTTAATTGACAATTTTAATGTGTGTGAAACACATGGGTGTGCAAATTTATATTCTTCATAACCCATCCATGCTTTAAATTTGTTTTCTTCCAAATGAAAATGTAATCTCCCTGATGTATTTAACTTTTTCTTTTATTGTATATGAAAATAACACATCTCACATCAAAGGGCACTTTAAAAGCATTCTATCTAATTGTCTGTAATGATAGGGCTGCATTTGATGTCTGGAACAGCACAAGACGGCACAATTTCACTGTATAGTTTTCTGTAATCACGAATCTTTGCTGATTGTAACTACCTCGTCCCTTTTGTCTTGCCTTTGATTATTTATAGGACAGAAGGCGGAGGATTTATGTTTGCGAGCAGAAGTAATTTGTAGTCTTTATGAAATATGTAATGTAGTGGATGTATTTGTTGGGAAATATTTGGTGATGTGCATGAACCATGAAATTAAATTCATGAATAGGGTGAAATATTCTTTCCACAGCTAATAAAGATTGCTTCCTGGAAGAGGTATTATTTTAAATTGACTTTACCTGCACTTTTGACATTTCAAAGACGGCAGTGTTTACTTTGTACTTAATGCATTATTTTGCAATGATATGGTATATAAAACTAAAATATGCAGATATACACAATTCAGAGAAATTAATTTCCAAAGTACAATACTAGGAGCCTTTTGTTAGCTGAAAAAAATAGTCAGTGACTAGGAGCTGTATTATAGTACATGTATTGGAGCACAATTTGCAGATGTTTGCTGTAACCCATACATGGATGATACATGGATGGATGTTAGCTTTCATTTTCTGAAGTGTCCTACTTTGGTAGCTGTGAGTTACACAACAGTGATGACACCTGTAAACATTGCACCATGTTATAGTGATATTTATTAACACTGCTTAAAAAAAAAAAATGTTGAGAACTGTTACTACATATTTGATTATAAATGATTCATTTTTATTTTTAAACTGGTACAAATGGTTTGCAGCCCCATACAGTGATCACTGTGGTCTTATACTGGGGCAGTACGGATGGTGTAATGGTTAGGATTACTGCCTCACAGCACTGAGGTCATGGGTTTGATTCCCACCATGGCTCTACCTGTGCAGAGTTTGTATATTCTCCCTGTACTTGCGTGGGTTTCCTCTGGTTACCTCCCACAATCCAAAAATATACTGGTAGGTCAATTGGCTCCCAACACAAATTAACCCTAGTATGAATGTGTGCTTGTGTACATGTGGTAGGGAATATACTGTAGATTGTAAGCTCCACTGGGGCAGGGACCGATGTGAATGGGCAAATAGTCTCTGTAAAGCTCTGCGGAATATGTGTGCGCTGTATAAGTAACTGGTAATAAATAATACTGGCACTTGCTGTTATTGTGTACTATTAATAGTTAGGGGTGGTATTCATGTGACCGGCGGTCAGCTGACCGACAGTCACATGACCTCCTCCACCATCCCGACGGCTCACTATCCCGATGGTCGGCATGCCTACAACAGGGACTATTTCCACTCGTGGGTGTCCATGACACCCATAGACCGCAGGTCGCCACCGAGCCCGCAAGGGGCTTGCTGCACTCGCCCCTCCCCGCCGGGATCCCGGCGTCGGTATGCTGCTGGGATCCCGGCGTCGGTAAGCTGACCGCCGGTCAGCCGTACTACACCTATAGTTAGAACCAGGGATGGAAAAAAAACAGGTTTTAAGGGGAAAAAAAGAAGAAAAAAAAAAACAAAAACCAACAACTTTTGTTTGATTAAACCAGTTTTTTTTTTTTTTTGCATTAATGTTTTAATAGAAAAAAGATGACTACTGCTTATTATATTAATAATGTGAAACATTGCTATATATTAGACACCTTGATCAACCATGTTTTAATGCTTTCTTTACTAAACAGTCCAAAATTATTGGCTTTGATATGATTTATTTTACATCTTTCAAAAGAACCAATTTCTCTGACGTCCTAGTGGATGCTGGGAACTCCGTAAGGACCATGGGGAATAGACGGGCTCCGCAGGAGACTGGGCACTCTAAAAGAAAGATTAGGTACTTTCTGGTGTGCACTGGCTCCTCCCTCTATGCCCCTCCTCCAGACCTCAGTTAGAATCTGTGCCCGGCCAGAGCTGGGTGCTCCTAGTGGGCTCTCCTGAGCTTGCTAGAAAGAAAGTATTTGTTAGGTTTTTTATTTTCAGTGAGATCTGCTGGCAACAGACTCACTGCTACGTGGGACTGAGGGGAGAGAAGCAAACCTACCTGCGTGCAGCTAGCTTGTGCTTCTTAGGCTACTGGACACCATTAGCTCCAGAGGGTTCGAACACGGCCTGACCTCGATCGTCCGTTCCCGGAGCCGCGCCGCCGTCCCCCTTGCAGAGACAGAAGACAGAAGAAGGAGATGAAATCGGCGGCAGAAGACTCCGGTCTTCATTAAGGTAGCGCACAGCACTGCAGCTCTGCGCCATTGCTCCCACAGCACACCACACGCTCCGGTCACTGTAGGGTGCAGGGCGCTGGGGGGGGGGGGGGGCGTCCTGGGCAGCAATTATATTACCTTTTGGCTAAATATACACATAATACAGTCAGCTAACTGTATATGTGTAAAAAACCCCGCCATTAAGTTAAAGAAAACGCGGGACAGAAGCCCGCCGCTGAGGGGGCGGGGCCTTCTTCCTCAGCACACCAGCGCCATTTTTCCTTCACAGCTCCGCTGGAAGCACGCTCCCCAGGCTCTCCCTTGCAGTATCCAGGTACAAGACGGGTTAAAAAGAGAGGGGGGCACATAAATTTAGGCGCAAATCGTTAAAAACAAGCAGCTATTGGGAAAATCACTTATTAGCAGTGTAAATCCCTGTGTTATATAGCGCTCTGGTGTGTGCTGGCATACTCTCTCTCTGTCTCCCCAAAGGACTATGTGGGGTCCTGTCCTCAGTCTGAGCATTCCCTGTGTGTGTGCGATGTGTCGGTACGGCTGTGTCGACATGTTTGATGAGGAGGGTTACGTGGAGGCGGAGCAGGGGCAGATACATGTGGTTTCGCCCCCGACGGGGCTGACACCTGATTGGATGGATATGTGGAAGGTATTAACCGACAGTGTCAACTCCTTACATAAAAGGTTTGATGACGCAGCAGCCTTGGGACAGCCGGGGTCTCAGCCCGTGCCTGCCCAGGTGACTCAGAAGCCATCAGTGGCTCAAAAACGCCCGCTACCTCAGATGGCAGACACAGATGTCGACACGGAGTCTGACTCCAGTGTCGACGAGGATGAGACAAATGTACAATCCACAAGGGCCATCCGATGCATGATTACGGCAATGAAAAATGTGACAGGGCGGCACAAGAAGCAGGATGGCAATGGCAGAAGCCACAAGGATTCTCCGATGGGCGGAGAATCACGTGATAGCACTGTCAGCGGTGTTCATTCCGGGAGTGGACAACTGGGAAGCAGACTTCCTCAGCAGGCACGACCTCCACCCGGGAGAGTGGGGACTTCATCCAGAAGTCTTCCAGCTGATTGTAAATCGTTGGGAAAGGCCACAGGTGGACATGATGGCGTCCCGCCTCAACAAAAAGCTAAAAAGATATTGCGCCAGGTCAAGGGACCCTCAGGCGATAGCTGTGGACGCTCTAGTGACACCGTGGTTGTACCAGTCGGTTTATGTGTTCCCTCCTCTTCCTCTCATACCAAAGGTACTGAGGATAATAAGAAAGAGAGGAGTAAGAACTATAATCATCGTTCCGGATTGGCCAAGAAGAACTTGGTACCTGGAACTACAAGAAAAAGGACCCTTGGCATCTGCTGCTCCGACAGGACCTGCTACAGCAGGGGCCATGTCTGTTCCAAGACTTACCGCGGTTGAACGCCGGATCCTGATGGAAAAGGGCATTCCGGTTGAAGTCATTCCTACGCTGATAAAAGCTAGGAAGGATGTGACCGCAAAACATTATCACCGCATATGGCGAAAATATGTTGCTTGGTGTGAGGCCATGAAGGCCCCAACAGAAGAATTTCAGCTGGGTCGATTTCTGCACTTCCTACAGTCAGGAGTGACTATGGGCCTAAAATTGGGATCCATAAAAGTCCAGATTTCGGCCCTGTCTATTTTCTTTAAAAAAGAACTGGCTTCACTGCCTGAAGTTCAGACGTTTGTTAAGGGAGTGCTGCATATTCAGCCCCCTTTTGTGCCTCCAGTGGCACCTTGGGATCTCAACGTAGTGTTGGATTTCCTAAAATCACATTGGTTTGAGCCACTTCAGACCGTGGAGTTGAAGTATCTCACGTGGAAAGTGGTCATGCTTTTGGCCTTGGCTTCGGCTAGGCGTGTGTCAGAATTGGCGGCATTGTCATGCAAAAGCCCTTATCTGATCTTCCATATGGACAGGGCAGAATTGAGGACTCGTCCCCAATTTCTCCCTAAGGTGGTATCAGCGTTTCATTTGAACCAGCCTATTGTGGTGCCTGCGGCTACTCGGGACTTGGAGGACTCCAGGTTACTTGATGTAGTCAGGGCTTTGAAAATCTATGTAGCCAGGACGGCTGGAGTCAGGAAAACTGACTCGCTGTTTATCCTGCATGCACCCAACAAACTGGGTGCTCCGGCTTCAAAGCAAACTATTGCGCGCTGGATCTGTAACACGATTCAGCAAGCTCATTCTGCGGCAGGGTTACCGCATCCTAAATCAGTAAAAGCCCATTCCACAAGGAAGGTGGGCTCTTCTTGGGCGGCTGCCCGAGGGGTCTCGGCTTTACAGCTTTGCCGTGCTGCAACTTGGTCTGGTTCAAACACATTTGCTAAGTTCTACAAGTTTGATACCCTGGCTGAGGAGAACCTTGCCTTTGCTCATTCGGTGCTGCAGAGTCATCCGCACTCTCCCGCCCGTTTGGGAGCTTTGGTATAATCCCCATGGTCCTTACGGAGTTCCCAGCATCCACTAGGACGTCAGAGAAAATAAGAATTTACTCACCGGTAATTCTATTTCTCGTAGTCCGTAGTGGATGCTGGGCGCCCGTCCCAAGTGCGGACTCTCTGCAATACATGTATATAGTTATTGCTTAACTAAAGGGTTATTTTTATGAGCCATCTGTTACTGTTGTTGTTCATACTGTTAACTGGGTATGGTTATCACAAGTTGTACAGTGTGATTGGTGTGGCTGGTATGAGTCTTACCCTGGATTCCAAATCCTTTCCTTGTTGTGTCAGCTCTTCCGGGCACAGTTTCCTTAACTGAGGTCTGGAGGAGGAGCATAGAGGGAGGAGCCAGTGCACACCAGATAGTACCTAATCTTTCTTTTAGAGTGCCCAGTCTCCTGCGGAGCCCGTCTATTCCCCATGGTCCTTACGGAGTTCCCAGCATCCACTACGGACTACGAGAAATAGAATTACCGGTGAGTAAATTCTTATTTTTTTACTCTTTATTATTCCTATTATGCCTGAATATACTGTATGTAGAAACACTAAACATATTAAAACATACAAAGTACACTCAGAGGCATCTCAATACAACTGAAGGGTTTGAATTGAAATAAACATGGAGATTAAAGCGCGAGATGTTTCTTTGTATATTGCCTCTTTAATGTGTTTGTTTACTCTTTAAGATTGAGAATGTTTGCTGTGGTTTTATCCTGTCCTATGGGATTGTTAGGCAAGAAGGTTGTGGAGTCTTAGCTGATGCGATGCAGGTTTAGTACCTCTCCGATCTGGTTCACCTGCCCTATAACCCTATATCTCTATCCCTATGTCTCTTGTGTTTGTGAGAATTTACTGCATGGTTCAGCTCACTCATATGAAGGCCACAAGCAACAAAAATGTGGCATAATACAGGGGGATTTCCTTATAATAGGCTTCTTTTAAGAAGTTGCGGCGCTGTGTCTGTGTATTAATTGCATAAATGTAAAAAAAAAAAAAGTGGTTTATTCCATGGCCTAACCAGCCAGCCCTGGACATGCATGTCTTGTTTTCTTAAGAACATTGAATACAGAGGAATACTTGCATACATACTATCAAATATTGGATTAGTCCCTATCTGCCATCTAAAATCCCACTACCAATCCACTAGTTTTGTAAGATCTGATCTTTTTATTTAATGTAAATCATTGCTTTTGCTTGTTATCTAGTCCAAATCAGGTCTGTAAATGCAGGTGAATTTTAGCATTTACATTTTAAGAAGTATAAATAGAAAAACCCTGACAATCCTATTGAAACCAGTAAGTCCTGAATATCTTTTTTTAATTGTTCAAAGGAAATAAGCACTTACAATAGAAGGAGTTTTCATGTTCTGGTAATCACATATTAACATGCATTTTCTCTGACGTCCTAGTGGATGCTGGGTACTCCGTTAGGACCATGGGGAATAGACGGGCTCCGCAGGAGACTGGGCACTCTTAAAAGAAAGATTAGGTACTATATCTGGTGTGCACTGGCTCCTCCCTCTATGCCCCTCCTCCAGACCTCAGTTAGAATCTGTGCCCGGCCAGAGCTGGATGCACCTAGTGGGCTCTCCTGAGCTTACTAGAAAAGAAAGTATTTGTTAGGTTTTTTATTTTCAGTGAGATCTGCTGGCAACAGACTCACTGCTTCGTGGGACTTAGGGGACAGAAGCAAACCTACCTGCTTGCAGCTAGCTTGTGCTTCTAAGGCTACTGGACACCATTAGCTCCAGAGGGATCGAACACAGGGCCCAACCTCGATCGTCCATTCCCGGAGCCGCGCCGCCGTCCCCCTTGCAGAGCCAGAAGACGGAAGATTCCAGGAGAAAATCGGCGGCTGAAGACTCCGGTCTTCAATAAGGTAGCGCACAGCACTGGCAGCTGTGCGCCATTGCTCCCACAGCACACCACACGCTCCGGTCACTGGTGGGTGCAGGGCGCTGGGGGGGGGGGGGGGGGGGGGGGCGGGGCGCCCTGGGCTGCAATTTGTATACCTTACTTTGCAAAATGCACATAATACAGTTCTAAACTGTATATGTGCCTAATCCCCCGCCATAAATATTATTAAAAAAGCGGGAGAAGCCCGCCGCTGAAGGGGCAGGGCTATCTTCCTCAGCACAGCCAGAGCCATTTTCTCTTCACAGCTCCGCTGGAAGGACGCTCCCCAGGCTCTCCCCTGCATTATACACTACGGAAAGGGTAAAAAAGAGAGGGGGGGCACATAAATTCAGGCGCAATTGTGATAATAAGCAGCTATTAAGGGAAAATTCACTTTGTATTAGTGTAAATCCCTCTGTTATATAGCGCTCTGGTGTGTGCTGGCATACTCTCTCTCTGTCTCCCCAAAGGACTTTGTGGGGTCCTGTCCTCAGTCAGAGCATTCCCTGTGTGTGTGTGCGGTGTGTCGGTACGGCTGTGTCGACATGTTTGATGAGGACGCTTACGTGGAGGCGGAGCAGGAGCCGATAAGTGTGATGTCGCCCCCTGCGGGGCCGACACCAGAGTGGATGGATATGTGGATGGTATTAACCGACAGTTTCAACTCCTTGCATAAAAGGTTCAATGACGTAACAGCTTTGGGACAGCCGGCATCTCAGCCTGCGCCTGCCCAAGCGTCTCAGAGGCCATCAGTGGCTCAAAAACGCCCGCTACCTCAGATGGCAGACACAGATGTCGACACGGAGTCTGACTCCAGTGTCGACGAGGATGAGACAAATGTACAATCCACAAGGGCCATCCGATGCATGATTACGGCAATGAAAAATGTGTTGCACATTTCTGATATTAACCCGGTTACCACAAAAAAGGGTATTATGTTTGGGGAGAAAAAGCAGCCAGTGATTTTTCCCCCATCTGATGAGTTAAATGAATTGTGTGAGGAAGCGTGGTGTTCCCCAGATAAGAAATTAGTGATTTCTAAGCGGTTACTAATGGCGTACCCTTTCCCGCCAACGGATAGGTTACGCTGGGAGACATCCCCTAGGGTGGACAAGGCGCTCACACGCTTATCAAAAAAGGTGGCACTGCCGTCTCAGGATACAGCTGCCTTAAAGGAGCCTGCAGATAGAAAGCAGGAGGCTATCCTGAAGTCTGTGTATACACACTCAGGTACTATACTGAGACCTGCTATTGCTTCAGCATGGATGTGTAGTGCTGCAGCAGCATGGTCTGATTCCCTGTCAGATAACATTGATTCCCTTGACAGGGACACTATTTTGCTAACCATAGAGCATATTAAAGACGTAGTCTTATATATGAGGGATGCACAGAGGGACATTTGCCGGCTGGCATCTAGAATTAATGCAATGTCCATTTCTGCCAGGAGAGTATTATGGACTTGGCAGTGGACAGGTGATGCTGATTCTAAAAGGCACATGGAAGTTTTGCCTTATAAGGGTGAGGAATTGTTTGGGGACGGTCTCTCGGACCTCGTGTCCACAGCAACAGCTGGGAAGTCGACTTTTTTACCTCAGGTTCCCTCACAGCCTAAGAAAGCACCGTATTATCAAGTACAGTCCTTTTGGCCGCAGAAAGGCAAGCGGGTCAGAGGCGCGTCCTTTCTGCCCAGAGGCAGGGGTAGAGGGAAAAAGCTGCACCAGTCAGCCAGTTCCCAGGAACAAAAATCCTCCCCTGCTTCCACTAAGTCCACCGCATGACGCTGGGGCACTACAGGTGGAGCCAGGTGCGGTGGGGGCCCGTCTCCGGAACTTCAGCGACCAGTGGGTTCGCTCACAGGTGGATCTCTGGGTTCTACAGGTGGTATCTCAGGGATACAAGCTGGAGTTCGAGACGTCTCCCCCTCGCCGTTACCTCAAATCAGCCTTGCCAGCTACTCCCAAGGAAAGGGAGGTAGTACTGGCGGCAATTCACAAGCTGTACCTCCAGCAGGTGATAATCAAAGTTCCCCTCCTTCAACAGGGACTGGGTTACTATTCCACAATGTTTGTGGTACCGAAACCAGACGGTTCGGTGAGACCCATTCTAAATTTGAAATCCTTGAACACTTATATAAGGAAGTTCAAGTTCAAAATGGAATCGCTCAGGGCGGTTATTGCAAGCCTGGAAGAGGGGGATTTTATGGTATCACTGGACATCAAGGATGCTTACCTACATGTCCCCATTTACCCACCTCACCAGGAGTACCTCCGATTTGTGGTACAGGACTGCCATTACCAATTCCAGACGTTGCCGTTTGGTCTGTCCACGGCACCGAGGGTATTTACCAAGGTAATGGCCGAAATGATGATATTCCTTCGAAAGAAGGGAGTTATAATTACCCCGTACTTGGACGATCTCCTTATAAAGGCGAGGTCCAAGGAGCAGTTGTTGGTCGGAGTAGCACTATCTCAGGAAGTGTTGCAACAGCACGGCTGGATTCTGAATATCCCAAAGTCGCAGCTGGTTCCTACGACGCGTCTGCTGTTCTTGGGCATGATTCTGGACACAGAACAGAAGAAGGTGTTTCTCCCGGAGGAGAAGGCCAAGGAGTTGTCATCTCTGGTCAGAGACCTCCTGAAACCAAAACAGGTGTCGGTGCATCACTGCACGCGAGTCCTGGGAAAGATGGTAGCTTCTTACGAAGCAATTCCCTTTGGCAGGTTCCATGCAAGGATCTTTCAGTGGGATCTGTTAGACAAGTGGTCCGGATCGCATCTTCAGATGCATCGGTTGATCACCCTGTCCACGAGGGCCAGGGTGTCTCTGCTGTGGTGGCTGCAGAGTGCTCATCTTCTCGAGGGCCGCAGATTCGGCATTCAGGACTGGGTCCTGGTGACCACGGATGCAAGCCTCCGAGGTTGGGGGACAGTCACTCAGGGAAGAAACTTCCAAGGACAATGGTCGAGTCAGGAGACTTCCCTACACATAAATATTCTGGAACTAAGGGCCATTTACAATGCCCTAAGTCAAGCAATACCCCTGCTTCAAAACCAGCCGGTGCTGATTCAGTCAGACAACATCACGGCGGTCGCCCATGTAAACCGACAGGGCGGCACAAGAAGCAGGATGGCAATGGCAGAAGCCACAAGGATTCTACGATGGGCGGAGAATCACGTGATAGCACTGTCAGCGGTGTTCATTCCGGGAGTGGACAACTGGGAAGCAGACTTCCTCAGCAGGCACGACCTCCACCCGGGAGAGTGGGGACTTCATCCAGAAGTCTTCCAGCTGATTGTAAATCGTTGGGAAAGGCCACAGGTGGACATGATGGCGTCCCGCCTCAACAAAAAGCTAAAAAGATATTGCGCCAGGTCAAGGGACCCTCAGGCGATAGCTGTGGACGCTCTAGTGACACCGTGGGTGTACCAGTCGGTTTATGTGTTCCCTCCTCTTCCTCTCATACCAAAGGTACTGAGGATAATAAGAAAGAGAGGAGTAAGAACTATAATCATCGTTCCGGATTGGCCAAGAAGAACTTGGTACCCGGAACTACAAGAAATGATCTCAGAGTAACCTTGGCTTCTGCCGCTCCGACAGGACCTGCTACAGCAGGGGCCATGTCTGTTCCAAGACTTACCACAGTTGAACGCCGGATCCTGATGGAAAAGGGCATTCCGGTTGAAGTCATTCCTACGCTGATAAAAGCTAGGAAGAATGTGACAGCAAAACATTATCACCGCATATGGCGAAAATATGTTGGTTGGTGTGAGGCCATGAAGGCCCCAACTGAAGAATTTCAGCTGGGTCGATTTCTGCACTTCCTACAGTCAGGAGTGACTATGGGCCTAAAATTGGGATCCATAAAAGTCCAGATTTCGGCCCTGTCTATTTTCTTTCAAAAAGAACTGGCTTCACTGCCTGAAGTTCAGACGTTTGTTAAGGGAGTGCTGCATATTCAGCCCCCTTTTGTGCCTCCAGTGGCACCTTGGGATCTCAACGTAGTGTTGGATTTCCTAAAATCACATTGGTTTGAGCCACTTCAGACCGTGGAGTTGAAGTATCTCACGTGGAAAGTGGTCATGCTTTTGGCCTTGGCTTCGGCTAGGCGTGTGTCAGAATTGGCGGCTTTGTCATGTAAAAGCCCTTATCTGATCTTCCATATGGACAGGGCAGAATTGAGGACTCGTCCCCAATTTCTCCCTAAGGTGGTATCAGCGTTTCATTTGAACCAACCTATTGTGGTGCCTGCGGCTACTCGGGACTTGGAGGATTCCAAGTTGCTGGACGTAGTCCGGGCCCTGAAAATCTATGTTTCCAGGACGGCTAGAGTCAGAAAAACTGACTCGCTGTTTATCCTGCATGCACCCAACAAGCTGGGTGCTCCTGCTTCTAAGCAGACTATTGCTCGCTGGATCTGTAGCACGATTCAATTTGCTCATTCTGCGGCTGGACTGCCGCATCCTAAATCAGTAAAAGCCCATTTCACGAGGAAGGTGGTCTCTTCTTGGGCGGTTGCCCGAGGGGTCTCGGCTTTACAACTTTGCCGAGCTGCTACCTGGTCGGAATCAAACACGTTTGCAAAATTCTACAAGTTTGATACCCTGGCTGAGGAGGACCTTGAGTTTGCTCATTCGGTGCTGCAGAGTCATCCGCACTCTCCCGCCCGTTTGGGAGCTTTGGTATAATCCCCATGGTCCTTACGGAGTACCTAGCATCCACTAGGACGTCAGAGAAAATAAGAATTTACTCACCGGTAATTCTATTTCTCGTAGTCCGTAGTGGATGCTGGGAGCCCGTCTCAAGTGCGGACTTTCTGCAATACTTGTATATAGTTATTGCTTAACTGTAGGGTTATTGTTCTGAGCCATCTGTTGAATGAGGCTCAGTTGTTGTTCATACTGTTAACTGGGTATAGTTATTACAAGTTGTACGGTGTGATTGGTGTGGCTGGTATGAGTCTTACCCTGGATTCCAAATCCGTTCCTAGTAATGTCAGCTCTTCCGGGCACAGTTTCCCTAACTGAGGTCTGGAGGAGGGGCATAGAGGGAGGAGCCAGTGCACACCAGATATAGTACCTAATCTTTCTTTTAAGAGTGCCCAGTCTCCTGCGGAGCCCGTCTATTCCCCATGGTCCTTACGGAGTACCCAGCATCCACTACGGACTACGAGAAATAGAATTACCGGTGAGTAAATTCTTATTTTTTTATATGATTGCTAAAGGGGGGTAGTTTTGAGAGCAAAACTACGTGATGGGCAATTGGTGTATATGGCTGCTCCTTCAGCATCTTGTAGTATACGAGGCCAGTCAGAGATGAGGGAACACACATTTGTAGGTACCGCTCTGAACCATTACCGCAGACCTTTTCACATACCCATTGGACCGTCCAACATGTCCATTACATGCACCCCAAAAATATCTACATGACTCTTGCATGCTCATGAGAGCCTCCACCTGTAGTCAGGCCTTCTCATCACTGCTTAGATTCTATCAGACACTGCCACAATCCAATTATTTGCCCCTCATGATTCTACAAATGTCCTTAAGATTCTCTGCTTGCCCGCAGACTTACTCCGATGCCCCTTACATGCCCATCAGACATCTCCCATATATGCATCATGACTTTCCCAGACGCCTTTTAACATCTTTCCCACTTATCATTGCCACTGGCGCAGAGAGGAAAAAGATGGGAGGACACTACTTGCGCCCAGCTGAGAGCAAGATTTAAAACTATAAAAGAGCAGGTTGGACACCAACGTCTTTGAGATGCCCTTTGTTTTCTAGGTGATGCGCTTGATAAAACACTGCTGTCCAATCCTTTAGGCAGAATTTATGCTAAATGTGTGTGTGGTACTGTGTACTGAATATTTCTAGAGATAATAATTCAATTTTACCTGAACAAAAATAATTTATGGTATGTACAGAAAAGGAAAGACGGTGCATCCTTAGATGTATGCAGGTTTGATGACATTCATGTTAGGCAGTTATCATTTAGTAAGGAAACTTGTAATCTTATCATTTTTTTGGACAATCAGTAGCAACTAGTTAGTGATAAGAGATGTACCTAATGCGCTTATGTGTCATCTGCTAGAGCAATTTTCTATAAATATAATACCTAAATGTTGACACATGCCACTTGCAATGACAGAGCGATGATTCTGCCTGTGGTGTTAAATATTAAAGTAGTTCTGTAGCCTGTCTTATCATATGATTTAGAATCCATTACGTTAAAGTTTTTTATGCTTTTTATGGTTTGAAGAATTATATTCTTCATTTCTTTTTAAGTCACCTGAAACCGTAGACAGCAGCATGCCATTGTATCTGTCTGGTGATTTATAATAAAACAGGATTCTGAGTAGATTTTGTTTTGAAGTCATAACAATGACAATGGAAGCTGTGGAGATAGGGCGTGTAAGAAATAAGGCATGTACACACATGCAGGAGACATTGCTATCAGTGTGCCTGGCCTGTCTGTCTTGTGAAACTGAACCTTATGTAAAAATGGGGTTGGTTTTGATTTCATTAATAAAAGATGGACATGTTCATTCTGCACAGAGATCCTCCATCTGCTCGTTTCTTTCTATGTGCGCTCCAGATCTGCTGCTCGCCATACTCTAAAGCAGTGGTTCTCAACCGCGGTCCTTAAGTACCCCCAACAGTTCACATTTTCCAGGTTTCCTCACAGGATTGCAAGTGAAATAATTTGCTCCACCTGTGGGTCTTTTAAAATGTGTCAGTGAGTAATGGATACACCTGTTCAACTGCTCGGTGACCTGGAAAACATGAACTGTTGGGGGTACTTGAGGACCGAGGTTGAGAACCACTGCTCTAAAGCACTGACCTTAATTAGAAAATAAAATGTCTGAATTCTCTAGTAAGGAGAATACAGAACAGTGGAACATTGTGTGTGTCCTATACACTTAAATACAGTAAATATTATGCTGTTAACTCAGAATTCAAGTGGGTACGGAATTCTGTTGGTAGCTTTTTCTGCTAAGCCAAAACCAGCATTGGATACCGCCACTCTGCTGCCTGCTTTCCCATAGGTGGAAAGTCGCTTTTCCCCGCTAGGGCCAAATTAAGGCTGGTAGGGGCCTAGGGGCAATGAAGTTGTGGTGCCCCCACTAGTAAAAGTGTTGGCAAACCCTGAACCCCCCCCCCCCCACCACCTCCTGTAAAACACACACACACACACACACACACACACACTGGGTGACGGCACATGTACAGCAGAGCATTAAGATAACTCTTACATGTCTGACGTTCCCCAGCTCTTGCTCCTTACTCTGCTCTAGAAGCTGCTGGATGAACACTGGGTTTTCCGCCATCGCTGCACCTGACATCCTCTCCCGCTTCTAGGTCAGATTAAGGTGTGCGTCACTTGACACAGCAATGTGTGGGGGCCCTGGACAACCATCCCTGTTGCCCGGAGTGAATGAAAGAACAGCTGGCACAGTAGAATCCAAAGTGAAAGCAGATTTATTTGAAGTTAACGTTTTACAAACATTTACTTGTCGGTCAAAGGTGCCAAATATTTAAATAGAATAAAAGGGTAATGTCAGAAGGGAACGTGTTAGAAATAATCAATTTACGTTGTTATCTAAATTAGGGGTTCTGTCTCTTTAAGTCTATGAGCTAATGTAGTAGACCTCAACCCATAAAAACAAAGCATAGGTTGTGTATAAAATCTATGTGATACCTGGTGACGAAGGATTCAGAGCAATTCTCATGTTTTTGTGAGTCCGTGAAGGGGTTTCGCAGGAGGAAAGATTTTGATGGAGTTACCCAGCTTGGCCTACTATTGCAATCTTTTGGAACAAGCATTTCCTGAATTTAACTGATATACAGTGTGGAGTGTAAATTCTGTGAGTGCAGAGAATGTATGATAATAATAATATAATAATCCCTACTAATATGAGGACTGTGTGAACAGTTTTCCTAAAACAGATCCCAACATTTCCTAAGGTTTTCTTTGTAATGTGGACCCCACTTTCACTTTATCTGCATTGTGAGGTCTGGCAGCTGTTATGAATAAGGGTCTCGGACAGAATCTCAACATTAATTTATGGATGCAACCTGTATTTAACAGCAGTTATAGCAGACTACTACACATTGTGCCCGAAGACGATGACATACTATAAGCAGTGTGGATTTTACTACATAGGATCACATGGTGCATATGCTCCCACAGAAGAGGTTTGAGTGGTAGCAAATAGTCACAAATTGGCACCCGTGACCCGTTTGCAGCAAGGATTAGTGCAGGCACTGGCCGTGTTTGAAAAAATTACAGTAGCTGGTTGGTTGGTACTACTTAATCGCTCTCCAAGGCTTAGCACATAGACCCCCCATGGGCTTTAACTCCAAGTAATACAGGCTTAATACTCCAAGGTATTGAAGATTATTAGGTGGAAGGGAGACTATGGAGTCAAATAAATTACCTGGGAGGCAGTGTTTGCCGCCTCATAGGGCTGTGTACAAATATCTATGGGTCCTAGGCGAAATTGGGTCGCTAGTTCGGCTCTCGGGGCTAATCAAATTGAGATATATGCTAGATAAAAAAAACTGGGCTGTAGTGACCAGTCAAAGCAGTTTTGCTGGCGGAAGAATAGGCTAGTTTGGTGGCTTACAGACTGCAACATTTTACAATGCTAGGTCAAGGTTTGCAACAGGCGGTAACGGTAAGACAATTCTGGGTCACTGCTGGCAGTAGACTTAAAATACACAGGTAGTAATTCCAGAAATATGGCTACCAATAAGAGAAGCTAAGGACAGACCGGGAACATGAAGGCGAAATTTAGACTCGAAGAACGTCTAGTCTGTCACAATGGCGTTTTGTAGTTACACAGCAATACAAAACCTCAGATTCAAGGTGTATTTGAGAGGCTGTAAAATAAACTACATCTCTCTATAGTCTATAATTAGTAGCATGTCTTCCATTATGCCATAGTCCTATATTGTGACATTCTGTAAACTGTTGATTTGTGTCACAGCTGTCATAAAACTTATGAAAGCTACTCAAGGACATCTTAAAATGTAAAAAAAAAAAAAAAAAAGTATTGAAATAGTGAATTCAATTTAAAAGGACAATGCTGTTTACTCATGTTGGCAAAACATTTCTTCTATTGTGCCGTGTTCTGCAATACTTTGCCAAATATGGCAGAACTGTTATTTGCTGAAATAGTCATTGTGATTTAGTACTAATGAATTATTGGTCCCTCCAGGGAAACAAAGACTACAGCTCATTGCACATAAATGTAAAAGAAAAAAAAAAATAATAATAAAAAAATCAAATGTATACATATATATATGATTAAAATAATAATGTGTGTGTGTGTGTATATATATATATATATATATATAATTTTGTTTCTGCTACCAAAGTTCTTTTTTGTTTTAAATTTTCAAAACAGTAATAATTTTGAGCCATACAGTATTGTGGTGGAACAGCTTTGTTAAATTCTGTGATGTGGAAATGATTCATAATCGTTATGGGATCTGTTTCATAACAATGTATAGCTTGTCGTCATTGGATTGTATGTATTAGTATATTTTTATTTGTGAGGCTACATAAGTCTCTTTATGTATGTTTTATAAAGCAACATTTGGAAGTTGTTGCATATTTTGCTTTTCTAAGAAAGCAATAAGCCATAGTGGATCTTAAGTAGCCACAAGTGACTTTGCCTGGATGACCTATTGTATAGATCAGGATTTAATTTACATCTCTGTATTCATAAGGGCCTTCTACTTAAGAGTATGGACTTTGCTGCAAGGTACAAGCTGGTCACAACCTTTAACTCCTTCATTTCAATGGAACTTGTCATCTGCATGTACTTTGAAACTGAGGATGACAAAGGGCCCAATGACAAATTACCTTCTCTCTACTGGCGTAAATCACAGATGGGGGAGTCACGAGTAGCAGTGGGACTGTTCCATGGGCAACGACGTTGGAGCGTATGTGCCAATTTAAAGTGGAATAAAAAGTATTGCCAGAGAAGAGGATGGATAATTTAAGGCCCTCTGTCTCCCCAATACTGGTACCTAGAGAGCTGGCGCACACTTATTATGCAGAGGAGAATCCGTTCTTTCAAACATTGTACCCCCATAGAGATTATTGCTTGGTGATCAGTGTGATCACCAGGCAAAAGCCCTGAACTACATAAAAATCGTGGAGTACACAGATTGTGGAAGGTCTGCCCCCCTAACCTAGCATCCACATAATCAGGGGCACCCATTTTAAAAAGAGAGGGGTCCCCTTAGCACTTATTTCTTATGATTATCTGACTATGTTACCCTACGATTTCTGGAACACCGAAAACGTTTACATTTGGGCACATGGGCAGCCTTTTGATGACCACTAACAAGGAAAATATTAAATGTTATGATTGGAGCCCAGGTTTAAATTCATAAATCAGTCATTACTTTATGTGAAACCTTAAATGCTTTGGTGAAATGATGACAGTTAAAATATATCCAATGACTAAGCTGATCATGTGACTTGTGTCATAAACATCCTTTGTGATGTCACTCAGTTCTGGAACAGTTGTTACTGCTTGGCATAGAATAGTTATCTGCTCAGTGTGAGCTGTAATGCATGTACACATTGATTGCTGTGACTATCTGCTGATGTGACATCTCAACAGTCTAAGGTAGACTCTTTTTTACCGAAATATTATTTGAAAATGACATGGGACACTCATTTGCAATACAAATTTGTCCTCATACACCTTTCCCTTTTTGCTTGGTTTGGCACAAAATACTTAGCATGGCTAAGACGCTTTACTGCGAGTAGCAATTGGATGGAATCCCAATTTTTTTTTTTTTTTTTTGCTTCGAAAAAATTTGTGTAAAGTACTGTAGCAGATTAAAGTAACATATCTTAAAAAAAATCACATGTCATGGCTTAGTCGCAGATTACATTGCATGGCTAATTTGGCCATATGGCTAAAATGGGGAAAGGTGTATGCAAACACATCTGTATCTATGAAATTGTAGCTTAGGGTACACTACGGTGCTAACAAAAAGGGGAACCACCACACAACAGTGCACACAAATACTACAGTGCTTGACTAGAGATTGTGCTGCATACATGGGTTCCCCCATCTACTGAGCCTAGAATCACAGTTATTACTCATCTGCCAAGCTATGGAGCGCTGTGTTAAGCAGTTTGGCGTGAAAGTGTTGTACAGGAGCTGTGCTTCGTATCTTGTTAATAGGGAGCTACAGTCAAAATAACACTGGCCGTGGATATGTGTTGGTTATATTGGTTGTGTGGTAAGAGGAAATGTAAAAGACAAAAATATATATGGAATAATATTAAGGATATGTATAATGTGGATAAGGAAATACAGGTGTTAGGGGTGGTGGCAAGGGAGGAAGAGTGGGCAGAAGTGGAAAGGTAGGGTTGATTGAATTGTCACATAACCATTAACCATCATAAATATTTTATATATAATATAATATAATGTACGTATGTATGTATGGGAATCATGGATTTAATATTGGTGTAGGATAACAGATTCCAGTACAGTGAAAGTTCAATATTTGGTAAATAAAAAGAGAATAAGATAACAAAAATAATAGTAAAAAGTATAATTAAGACGCTTGCTCTTCTGGTGTGTTAGCTATAGGTCCACATGTTCGCTGATGTTTTAAGTTGGCAAAAACAATTTTTTTTAAACTCTTCAATACATACTACATTATAAAGCCAAGAAAATCAGAATAGTTTGTGAGATTTACAGTCAGCATACACATTAATAGCAGTAGCACTCTTGGATGTTAAACATAAGGACCTGTTTAGCGGTTATTCCTTGTACATTAAGCACAGTTCCCTAGAATTGCCTGACTCGGGTAATTGGCAAAATTCAACATTCCGACCCAAAAATGATCGGAATTGGAGAGTCAGGGATTTTTAAGATTCTGTAATTTGCTGATCCCTAGAGAAATTGATAGTGATCGGCTCGGTGACAGATGAATGTATTGCCCACATCAGCCTTTCTAGGACCTAAAGATTTCCTGCAACCTGAATAGTCCACCACAATCTGAACAAACATGTATTATTTGTATGCTTATTTTTATTATAAGACTACAAAGTCATTACATTTCTTGTCAATGGTTGGTTTGTTAATAAGAAGTGGGGAACCAGTTTACTGATTAAAATCTTTTCTTTTCTTTAAAGAGTAAAGGCCTATACACACTGGGTGATTTTGAGCTGAAAGCAGCTCACTTTTGGTGTGTTGAGCTCCTTTCAGTTCAAAGCCGCTCAGTGTGTATGCCCAAACGATGAGCGCTGATGCGCGCTCCCACTTCATCGCCAGCGGCTGCCGTTCATCTACTGGTATTACCAGTAGATGAACGGCGGGGTGAGCGGCTTTCCATAGTGTCCTGCTATGGAAAGCCGCTCACCCCCGCTGACTTCGCTGGGGGGGTGTATGCACTGAGCGCTTTTCAGCCCAGCGATGATCGAAGAATGCCCAGTGTGTATGCTCCTTAACTGTTGCACTGTAGGGGTAAACCTTTCTGGGGCCTTACTGATACTATTTTAATGTAACCTGTTATTTAATTAGACACCTGTGCTTCATGCGTTGGTTTATGAAGTGCTTCAGTGATTCCTAATAGATTGGCTGCATTCACCATCCCGAACGCTGGTATGCTGACTGATCCCCACCAGAATATTGGTTTAAGCAACCACTGTGTGTACATTGCAGGTGCTCTTAAACTACTATTGGTTAAACTGTGTATCCCATTACAATAATTTCAGCTCCCTGTTATCTCTCATTTAGGGGGTAATTCCAAGTTGATCGCAGCAGGAATTTTGTTAACAGTTGGGCAAAACCATGTGCACTGCAGGGGAGGCAGATTTAACATGTGCAGAGAGAGTTAGATTTGGGTGTGGTGTGTTAAATCTGCAATCTAATTTGCAGTGTAAAAATAAAGCAGCCAGTATTTACCCTGCACAGAAACAAAATAACCCACCCAAATCTAACTCTTTCTGCACATGTTATATCTGCCTCCCCTGCAGTGCACATGGTTTTGCCCAACTGCTAACAAAATTCCTGCTGCGATCAACTTGGAATTACCCCCCTTAGTTGCTACCAGACAGCATGGTTGGTGTCAGTAGCGTCACAAGGGGGGTGCGGGGGGTGCGGCCCGCTCCCGGGTGTCACCCGCCGAGGGGTGACACCAAAATGCCGGCTCCTGCAGAGTGACAGAAGCCGAGTGCTGCACTGTTATATTATGTGCAGCACTCGGCTCCTGTCACTTTGTAGGAGCCGGCACTGCAGGGACAGCACCTCCCGAGAGTCAGCCCTCACCTCCCACACACCCCAGTGAAAAAAAAAAACGGGTGTCGGGACGCGAAGCCCCGCCCCTCAGCAAAGCCCCGCCCCCTTTGCGCGCCTGCAATGGTTTAAAAACGGGTTCCTCCCGCGAAGCCCCGCCCCTCTATGTAAGCCCCGCCCATTCCCGCGAAGCCCCGCCCCTTTTATCCTCGCTGCCGCACCGGGTGTCACAGAGGTGAGTGACGCCTCTGGTTGGTGTTACCTTACATTGGTAGTGAGTATCTTTCTACTAGAGATTTGCTGTTACCAGCATATGCTGCATGACTTGTTTCCTTCCAAGAAAATAGTCTGGCTTGTTAGAGTTTAATAAATCATAATTTGAATTTTATTCCATGTTATTTAATTCCAGGTCGCAAATACTAAAACCTTGTGACATTGTATTAATAGTAACTCAGCTTCTAATCACCTGCCCTTTTACTCTGGGAATAATCTACTTCTTAACTTAATGCGGAAAAGGAACAAAAATTGTAAAATGAGTTTGTAGCTCATTAGTTATACATTTTGGATATATGCATCATTATTCGTTGTTAGCTGCAGAAGTTGTTACTGTTATTGAGTATTTGGATTTGACATGTCAGACCCCTAGAAATAGCCTTTTCGTTACAAGCATGGCACATTATGCAGTTGCTGCTAATAACTTCCTATTTAGATAGGAAAACGTACATATTCTGGCTTCTAATGTACATATATCTGTAATGCCTATGGAGCAGGTAGACAGCTTGTAGAAGATGTCTAGTTAATATGTTAAATTTTAACTGCACCTACTAGACACCAGGGGACAATAAGCTGTGCTAATTACAGCATTGGGAATAAGTGGGTTGGTAGGAGGTGGAAATGTTGGCATAACAGATGTTCTACTTCGACAGTCTGGTGATAATTAATATGAATGTCCTTTTTAGTATGAACTTTTCTTTACCTTTTTGCTTCTGTCTACTTTGCTAGCCTGTGGCAATTCTATACCCATGAGGGTAAATTCTCTCCACTACGAAACGGTGCAGCCTCTGAGCTAAATGAAGAGATGGAAAACAATTTTTGCTTTAGCGACTTTGTATCACATATCCAAATGATATTGTTTCCAGTCTGAGAACCATTCTTTTCAAGTGGGTTTCTGTCAGATCTCTGCTGAACATGGCAAAAATCAATTGTCATAGTCTGCAGTCCAAGTAGCATGAATTATTGATGGCATGTCCAGCCGTGCATGCAACACTAGTGCAACATTTTAATCCAGATCATTACTGTATGGGTTAACTATTGCTATAAATGAATCTTCTCGAATTCTCTCAATTTGGATAGTACTGCTCTAACAGATGCGTTACGGGCATCATTAAACTGGAGAATTGCAACTTTTTAACCAAGTCAGTCCTTCATCCAGTATGCTCACATTTGTTTATGTGATGGCATATCTGGGCAGTCCATGTATTAACAATTTCATACAATTGCATAATACTAGCAATAAATTGCTATTAAAATGATTATGTATTGAAGATAACTACAGTACCTTGATAATGACATAGTGGACTGATATTGCTTAATTTCACCTCTTTGTATTAGATGTAACTATTAAAGAAAATAATATATTTCAATCATTTTGAACTTGAAATTGTTTGAAAATGTTGGCTAGAGCTCTGATACTGTTACTAACATGCTCATTAAGGATCTTGTCAGCCACCATGTAGCATCCTCAGCGATGGGTATACCTGTTGTAGTGGAACTCATTTGTACTGCTGTGAACTCTAGTAAGTAATATGTTAGGAGTAGCAGTATTGCTCCTATATACAGTATTCCACTGGTATTTGTAGTTCCAAAATAAATGATTCAGTAGCATATGTCATGATTATTAGCAGTGGCCATTAATATGCCACCTGTAATAGCAATGCCCATCAATAAGTCACCAACGGGATTAATGTGTCGGGATCAGTACGTAATCCCGCTGGACGGGATCCCGGCGGTCGAAATACCGACGCCGGAATCCCGACCACACAATCCCGACAGGGGTGGCGAGCGGAACGCAGCCCCTTGCGGGCTCCCTTCGCTCGCCATGCTGCGGGCACGGTGCCTCGCTACGCTCGGCACACTATTATATTCTCCCTCTATGGGTGTCGTGGACACCCACGGAGGGAGAATATGTCGGGATTGTGGCAGTCGGGATTCCGGCGTCGGTATTTCGACCGCCGGGATCCCGTCCAGCGGGATGTTGACCGCATCCCAATGTGTCATTGTGTTTGTTACTCAGTAACCAGTATGCAGTGCTCAGTCAATTGAATAAATATCATTATGGCTATCACCATGTCATGTTGGCCATTGCCTCGTTGCCCTCTCCATCTACCCTGCTTGCATTCCAGGTAGAAGTGATGTCCATTCCTCACAACACTATGATTGGATGGTTACCCTGTCTGCTTATGATTTGTGTAGTACTGTCTTAATTGGGCAGCCTTATAGGCTGTCATCCCTCACAGAAATTCTGCTTTCAGTTAAAAGACTTTGTTTGATTCCCTATATATAGTATTATAATAATTTCTCTATCGTCCTAAGTGGATGCTGGGGTTCCTGAAAGGACCATGGGGAATAGCGGCTCCGCAGGAGACAGGGCACAAAAAAGTAAAGCTTTACTAGGTCAGGTGGTGTGCACTGGCTCCTCCCCCTATGACCCTCCTCCAGACTCCAGTTAGATTTTGTGCCCGAACGAGAAGGGTGCAATCTAGGTGGCTCTCCTAAAGAGCTGCTTAGAGAAAGTTTAGTTTAGGTTTTTTTCTTTACAGTGAGTCCTGCTGGCAACAGGATCACTGCAACGTGGGACTTAGGGGGAAAGTAGTAAACTCACCTGCATGCAGAGTGGATTTGCTGCTTGGCTACTGGACACCATTAGCTCCAGAGGGATCGAACACAGGCCCAGCCGTGGAGTCCGGTCCCGGAGCCGCGCCGCCGACCCCCTTGCAGATGCTGAAGCGTGAAGAGGTCCGGAAACCGGCGGCTGAAGACTCCTCAGTCTTCATAAGGTAGCGCACAGCACTGCAGCTGTGCGCCATTTTCCTCTCAGCACACTTCACTGGGCAGTCACTGAGGGTGCAGAGCGCTGGGGGGGGGCGCTCTGAGAGGCAAATATAAACCTTATACAAGGCTAAAAATACCTCACATATAGCCCATAGGGGCTATATGGAGATATTTAACCCCTGCCTGACTGGAAAAATAGCGGGAGAAGAACCCGCCGAAAAAGGGGCGGGGCCTATCTCCTCAGCACACGGCGCCATTTTCTGTCACAGCTCCGCTGGTCAGAACGGCTCCCAGGTCTCTCCCCTGCACTGCACTACAGAAACAGGGTAAAACAGAGAGGGGGGGCACATTAATGGCTATATATATATATATTAAAGCAGCTATAAGGGAGCACTTAATATAAGGATATCCCTTGTATATATAGCGCTTTGTGGTGTGTGCTGGCAGACTCTCCCTCTGTCTCCCCAAAAGGGCTAGTGGGTCCTGTCTTCATTAGAGCATTCCCTGTGAGTTTGCGGTGTGTGTCGGTACGTGGTGTCGACATGTATGAGGACGATATTGGTGTGGAGGCGGAGCAATTGCCAAATATGCAGATGTCACCCCCCAGGGGGTCGACACCAGAATGGATGCCTTTATTTGTGGAATTACGTGATGGTTTATCTTCCCTTAAACAGTCAGTTGAGGACATGAGGCGGCCGGACAATCAATTAATGCCTGTCCAGGCGCCTCAAACACCGTCAGGGGCTGTAAAACGCCCTTTGCCTCAGTCGGTCGACACAGACCCAGACACGGGCACTGATTCCAGTGACGACGGTAGAAATTCAAACGTATTTTCCAGTAGGGCCACACGTTATATGATTTTGGCAATGAAGGAGACGTTACATTTAGCTGATACTACAGATACCGTAAAACAGGGTATTATGTATGGTGTGAAAAAACTACAAACAGTTTTTCCTGAATCAGAAGAATTAAATGACGTGTGTGATGAAGCGTGGGTTGCTCCTGATAAAAAGTTGATAATTTCAAAAAAGTTATTGGCATTATACCCTTTCCCGCCAGAGGTTAGGGCGCGCTGGGAAACACCCCCTAAGGTGGACAAGGCGCTCACACGCTTATCCAAACAAGTGGCGTTACCCTCTCCTGAGACGGCCGCACTTAAGGATCCATCAGATAGAAAGATGGAAGTTATTCAAAAGAATATATACACACATGCAGGTGTTATACTACGACCAGCTATAGCAACTGCCTGGATGTGCAGTGCTGGAGTAGTTTGGTCAGAATCCCTGATTGAAAATATTGATACCCTAGATAGGGACAATGTTTTACTGTCGTTAGAACAAATAAAGGATGCATTTATCTATATGCGTGATGCACAGAGGGATATTTGCACACTGGCATCTCGGGTGAGTGCTATGTCCATTTCAGCCAGAAGAGCCTTATGGACACGACAGTGGACAGGCGATGCGGATTCAAAACGTCACATGGAGGTTTTGCCGTATAAAGGGGAGGAGTTATTTGGAGTTGGTCTATCAGACTTGGTGGCCACGGCTACTGCCGGGAAATCCACTTTTTTACCTCAAGTCACTCCCCAACAGAGAAAGGCACCGACCTTTCAACCGCAGCCTTTTCGCTCCTACAAAAATAAGAGAGCAAAGGGCTTGTCGTACCTGCCACGAGGCAGAGGAAGAGGGAAGAGACACCAACAGGCAGCTCCTTCCCAGGAACAGAAGCCCTCCCCGGCTCCTGCAAAAACCTCAGCATGACGCTGGGGCCTCTCAAGCGGACTCGGGGACAGTGGGGGGCCGTCTCAAAAATTACAGCGCGCAGTGGGCTCACTCGCAGGTAGACCCCTGGATCCTGCAGATAATATCTCAGGGGTACAGGTTGGAATTAGAGACGGATCCTCCTCATCGTTTCCTGAAGTCTGCCTTACCAACCGTCTCTTCCGAAAGGGAGAGGGTGTTGGAAGCCATTCACAAGCTGTACGCTCAGCAGGTGACAGTCAAAGTACCCCTATTACAACAAGGAAAGGGGTATTATTCCACTCTATTTGTGGTACCGAAGCCGGATGGCTCGGTAAGGCCTATTCTAAATCTGAAGTCCTTGAACCTCTACATAAAAAAGTTCAAGTTCAAGATGGAGTCACTCAGAGCAGTGATAGCGAACCTGGAAGAAGGGGACTTTATGGTATCCTTGGACATCAAGGATGCGTATCTACACGTTCCGATTTACCCCGCACACCAGGGGTACCTCAGGTTCATTGTTCAAAACTGTCACTATCAGTTTCAGACGCTGCCGTTCGGATTGTCCACGGCGCCTCGGGTCTTTACCAAGGTAATGGCCGAGATGATGATTCTTCTTCGAAGAAAAGGCGTATTAGTTATCCCATACTTGGACGATCTCCTAATAAGGGCAAGGTCCAGAGAACAGCTGGAGACAGCTTTAGCACTATCTCAAGAGGTGCTAAGACAACACGGGTGGATTCTGAATATTCCAAAATCCCATTTAATCCCGACAACTCGTCTGCTGTTCCTAGGAATGATTCTGGACACGGTTCAGAAAAAGGTTTTCCTTCCAGAGGAAAAAGCCAAGGAGTTATCCGATCTGGTCAGGAACCTCCTAAAACCAGGAAAAGTGTCAGTACATCAATGCACAAGAGTCCTGGGAAAAATGGTGGCTTCTTACGAAGCAATTCCATTCGGCAGATTCCATGCAAGAATATTCCAAAGGGATCTGTTGGACAAATGGTCAGGGTCGCATCTGCAGATGCACCTGCGAATAACCCTGTCACCAAAGACAAGGGTGTCACTTCTGTGGTGGTTGCAGAAGGCTCACCTATTAGAAGGCCGCAGATTCGGCATTCAGGATTGGATCCTGGTGACCACGGACGCCAGCCTGAGAGGCTGGGGAGCAGTCACACAAGGAAGAAACTTCCAGGGAGTATGGACGAGTCTGGAAAAGTCTCTTCACATAAACATTCTGGAACTAAGAGCAATCTACAATGCTCTAAGCCAGGCGGAACTTCTCCTGCAAGGAAAGCCGGTGTTGATTCAGTCGGACAACATCACGGTGGTCGCCCATGTAAACAGGCAGGGCGGCACAAGAAGCAGGAGTGCAATGGCAGAAGCTGCCAAGATTCTTCGCTGGGCGGAGAATCACGTGATAGCACTGTCAGCAGTGTTCATCCCGGGCGTGGACAACTGGGAAGCAGACTTCCTCAGCAGACACGATCTTCATCCGGGAGAGTGGGGTCTACATCCAGAAGTCTTCAACATGTTAATAGACCGTTGGGAAAGACCAATTGTAGACATGATGGCGTCTCGCCTCAACAAGAAACTGGACAAATATTGCGCCAGGTCAAGAGATCCACAGGCAATAGCTGTGGACGCACTGGTAACTCCTTGGGTGTACCAGTCAGTGTATGTGTTTCCTCCTCTGCCGCTCATACCAAAGGTATTGAAGATCATACGGCAAAGAAGAGTAAGAACAATACTAGTGGTTCCGGATTGGCCGAGAAGGACTTGGTATCCGGAACTTCAAGAGATGCTCACGGACGAACCGTGGCCTCTACCTCTGAGAAGGGACCTGCTACAGCAGGGTCCCTGTCTTTTTCAAGACTTACCGCGGCTGCGTTTGACGGCATGGCGGTTGAACGCCAGATCCTAAAAGGGAAAGGCATTCCAGAAGAAGTCATTCCTACCTTGATTAAGGCACGGAAGGAAGTCACCGTGAAACATTATCACCGCATTTGGCGAAAATATGTAGCGTGGTGCGAGGATCGGAGGGTTCCGACGGAGGAATTCCAACTGGGTCGTTTCCTACATTTCCTGCAATCAGGATTATCTATGGGTCTCAAATTGGGATCCATTAAGGTTCAAATTTCGGCCCTGTCAATATTCTTCCAAAAAGAATTGGCCTCTGTCCCTGAGGTCCAGACTTTTGTCAAGGGAGTACTGCATATACAGCCTCCTGTGGTGCCTCCGGTGGCACCGTGGGATCTAAATGTAGTTTTAGATTTCCTCAAATCCCATTGGTTTGAACCATTGAAAAAGGTGGATTTGAAATATCTCACATTGAAAGTGACTATGTTACTAGCCCTGGCCTCTGCCAGGAGAGTATCTGAATTGGCGGCTTTATCTTATAAAAGTCCTTATCTAATCTTCCATTCGGATAGGGCAGAACTGCGGACTCGTCCGCATTTTCTCCCTAAAGTGGTATCAGCATTTCATCTGAACCAACCTATTGTGGTGCCTGCGGCCACTAGCGACTTGGAGGACTCCAAGTTGTTGGACGTTGTCAGAGCCTTAAAAATATACATTGCAAGGACGGCTGGAGTCAGAAAATCTGACTCGCTGTTTATATTGTATGCACCCAACAAGTTGGGCGCACCTGCTTCTAAGCAGTCGATTGCTCGTTGGATTTGTAACACAATTCAACTTGCACATTCTGTGGCAGGCCTGCCACAGCCTAAAACTGTAAAAGCCCACTCCACAAGGAAGGTGGGCTCATCTTGGGCGGCTGCCCGAGGGGTCTCGGCATTACAACTCTGCCGAGCAGCTACGTGGTCGGGGGAGAACACGTTTGTAAAATTTTACAAATTTGATACCCTGGCAAAGGAGGACCTGGAGTTCTCTCATTCGGTGCTGCAGAGTCATCCGCACTCTCCCGCCCGTTTGGGAGCTTTGGTATAATCCCCATGGTCCTTTCAGGAACCCCAGCATCCACTTAGGACGATAGAGAAAATAAGAATTTACTTACCGATAATTCTATTTCTCGGAGTCCGTAGTGGATGCTGGGCGCCCATCCCAAGTGCGGATTATCTGCAATACTTGTACATAGTTATTGTTAACTAATTCGGGTTATTGTTAAGGAGCCATCTTTAAGAGGCCCTTTCTGTTGTCATACTGTTAACTGGGTTTAGATCACAAGTTGTACGGTGTGATTGGTGTGGCTGGTATGAGTCTTACCCGGGATTCAAAATGCCTCCCTTATTGTGTATGCTCGTCCGGGCACAGTACCTAACTGGAGTCTGGAGGAGGGTCATAGGGGGAGGAGCCAGTGCACACCACCTGACCTAGTAAAGCTTTACTTTTTTGTGCCCTGTCTCCTGCGGAGCCGCTATTCCCCATGGTCCTTTCAGGAACCCCAGCATCCACTACGGACTCCGAGAAATAGAATTATCGGTAAGTAAATTCTTATTTTTCCCTTATCACTTTTACCCTTCCAAAATACATCTACAATGAGAGATTACTATAGGACAATTACAAGTATGTGGATTATTTATTTTTATTGTGCAAAGATATGGCAACAGCTCTGTTGGTCAGATAAAATTGTATCTTCACTGTCCATGTATAGTGGCAGATGCTCAATTAGCTTAGAGAGATCACTCAGGTGCTTGCAAGGGAGGGGTATTTCTAAGCAAGGAAAAAAAAAAAAAAGCACTTTGTTTACCCAGCACACTGAATGTTACCAGTAACCAGATTTAAATCCTACAAAATAATAGAATTCAGAGATCTTGGTTACATATATTTGCAAAAAAAGAAAAAATGATTCCCTTCGCGCTAATACAATCAATTTGAGGCAACAGGACATGAATGTACTCAATACATCAAATACTTTATGATATTTTTTTATATCTATAAAAGCAATCACATAAAGAAAAATTACAATAATAATAATAATAATAATAATAATAACATCCTATCAAAATTAATATGCGCATATAAAATCCCCAATAATATAAAATTAATAGTAATTAAGCATAAGAGGTGGATCATATATCTAATTTTCTACAATTGACCACAGTAGACTACACTGAAGATTGTAGTAATGCTAATATCCTTATTTGATTCCTGAATAGGACAGTCCCGTATAATGTGCTATAAATTGTCCCTAGAATTGAATAACATACGGTGGAACATTAATACATTTTTACCAATGCGTGGAATTTCCGTGTGCTCACAGCGGGGTTAGTTCTTTATGTGGGAGAACTGTCCTATATTGGGAGTCCCTAGTGCTATATCTAGATGCAGGGTGCGGCATTTAATAATAATAATAATAATATACTTTATTTGTCATTTACAAAATCGACAACGAAAATGTGAATGAAAAGACAATAAGAAGCTCATAAACCATAAAAACAACAGTAACAGTTTGGTACACCTGGAAAGCAATAGCAACCTACTGATCATTTAGCAGCCGGATAGCAGTTGGAAAAAAGCTGTTTAGCATGCGGTTTGAATGAGCACGGATACTTCTAAACCGTTTTTGGGATGGCAATCTTTCAAAGATCGAACAATTTGGATGACTCTCATCAGTGAGTATACTCCTAGCTTTCCTTAGTACTTTTCTAGTGTACAAGTCTTTCATGCTAGTCAGAGGTACCCCGATGGTCCTACTGGCAGTTTTAACTACCCTCTCACAAGCTATTCGTTCTGCTGCAGTGCAATTTCCGAACCACACTATCATCCCATAAGTTAAAACGCTCTCTACTATACTATAATAAAACCTAACCAAAGTGCTTGTGCTTGAACAAACAGCTCTAAGCCTCCTCAAAAAGAAAAGGCGTTGCTGCGCCTTTTTAATCAGAAAGACACTGTTTGTAGACCAAGTTAGGTCATTTGTAATATGTGTACCTAAAAATTTAAAAGATACCACCTCCTCAATCGGTTTTCCATCCAAAAACACAGGAAATAGTGGTCTGTTACAACCTCGCCTAAAATCAACGACCATCTCCTTTGTTTTAGATGTGTTCAGGACCAAACAATTTGTGTTACTCCATTTTAGTAAACGCAAAATTTCCAATCTGTAAGAAGACTCGTCGTTTCCGCTTATCAGGCCAACAACCGCTGTGTCGTCAGCAAATTTCACCACCCTGACAGAATCAGAGGCTGAGAAACAGTCATACGTGAATAGAGAGTACAATAACGGGCTCAGAACGCACCCTTGTGGAACCCCCGTACTTAAGCAAATCTCACTAGACACAAATTTACCAAGCTTAACTACCTGCGGCCTTGCTGTCAGAAAATTTAAAATCCAGTTGCACGTAAACCCGTTTACGCCAAGATTAAAAAGCTTGGAGACTAAAGATGTTGGTACAATAGTATTAAACGCGGAACTAAAATCCACAAATAAAATTCTCACATAATTCCCTTTCTTCTCTAAATGGGTCTGTGCCTGATGTAAAACAGTCAGGACTGCGTCCTCTGTAGACCTATTCTGCCGGTACGCAAATTGAAAGGGATCAAAGTTTGCAGGAAAATGGGATTTTATATGTTTTAACATCAGCCGTTCGAAGCACTTCATAACTAATGAAGTTAGCGCGATGGGCCGATAATCATCTAAGCACTTTGGTACACCCTTTTTAGGTAAAGGGATGATTTCTGTGTGCTTGAAACATTTGGGTATTTTACAGACCTGCAGAGAGATGTTAAATAATACTGTAAAAATCCCAGCTAATTCATTACAACATTTCCTAAGGACTTTCCCATGAATCCCATCTGGGCCAGCGGATTTGCCCATACTGACACCTCTTAGACACTTCAACACCTCTTGCTCATCCAAGACTAACGAGGCCTCCCCAGGTCTAATCCCAACTGCTTCAACACTGGTTGAATCGTGTCTGTCAAATCTAGAATAGAAGACATTTAGATCTTCGACCATAGTACTATTAACTGCACTTGACACCGCCTTTCTAGGTTTATAGTCTGTAATATCTTGCAGGCTACGCCACATACTCTTTGTGTCGTTGCACTGCTTTAACTTGACCTCCATCTCAGTTGAAAATTCCCTTTTTGCCTTTTTTATCCCTCTTCTCAAATCTGCTCTGGCCCTTGAGTATGCTTCCTTATCCCCTGTTTTATATGCTGTATCCCTTGCCTTTAACAATATGCGGACTTCGGAGTTTAACCAAGGTTTTTCGTTCGCAAAAACCTTGAAGCACCGCTTAGATGTAACACTTTCAGTGCAGCAGTTTATATAGCCTATCACCGAAATAGCTAAAAGATCAATATCAATGGACCCGCTCCTTGAGGACTCCTCAATTAACAACTCCCAATTTGTAAAAGCTAAAGAGTCCTGGAGCCTTTCTATTGCATTTTCCGGCCAAACAGTGATAGTTTTCATTGTGGGCCTGACCCTTTTTACCAGAGGTATATACTTAGGGATCAGGAACAGGGAAACGTGGTCTGATTTCCCAATATGTGGGAGGACAACAGTCTCATAAGCAAGATCCATATTTGTGTATACCTGGTCTAAAATATTGTCACCGCGTGTTGGCACCTGAATGTTTTTATAAAATTTAGGTAAGACCGACTGTAAGTCAGTCTGATTAAAATCTCCGGCAATAATAAAAGCGGCATCCATATATTTAGCCTGTAAACTAGTCAACCTGTCATATAAAGTGTCTAGTGCATAGCCTGCAGTGGCTTGCGGGCAAATGTAAACAGCCATAACCAAGATAACAGAATATTCGCGGGGCAAATAATAAGGCCTGCACTTAATCACTAAAAATTCTAAATCCTCAGTGCAATAAGATTCAACAAAGACAGCATTTGAACACCAAAGCGTATTCACATAAATACAGACCCCACCGCCCCTACATTTCCCCGATGCATCTGTTCTATCAGCTCTAAATAAAATTTTGTCCGTGAGTTCCAAAGCGGAATCCGGAACGGACGCAGTCAACCATGTCTCTGTGAGAACTAATAAGGAGCCATTTTTCAGGCACCGTTTGCATGCTATTTCTGCTTGAAAGTCATCCAATTTATTTATCAGGGAACGCACATTTGCCAGGAATAAACTGGGCAAAGGGGGCTTTATAGGACAGAACTGTAGTCTCACCCTCACTCCTGCCCTCTTACCACGCTTTTGCCGTCTTTCTCTGCGTGGGCGCCGCTTCCAGCCTCTCACGGAATTTAGATGCCATCCTGGATGTCCAAAACCATGCCCAGCTCTCCTCTGTCTGTGGCTGTTTGAATGGTGTCCGCGATGGTAGTCTCTCCCCCGGCCATGTGATCTCTGCTCTGGCAGCCCTCGATCACTCCGGCTCACATCCATAGAAGGCACTCCCCCCTCCACAGCCGCCGCAGCAGAGCCCGGGGTCATGGCCTCATCCGCAGCAGCAGCAGGATCACAGGAAGCCGCACCCGGAAGCACTCGCGCCGCACCAGTCCTGACATCCTCACCTCCCGCTGAACCAGCACCCACATGCCGGAACACACCGTCAATAGCCTCCAGAGTGCCTCGTCCCGCAGCTCCACGATCAGCCCAGGCAGATCCAAGCACATCGGCCCCGGCTCCAGCGCCGCCGTCCTCCACGAGAGCACCGGCCCCGGCTCCAGCTCCAGCGCCACCGAGTCTCCCTGCGCCTCCACGGGCCACGCCATCACCGCGCCTGCACCACCGATCTCCGTGCACACCATCTCCTCTTTCACCCCGCAGACCAAGCAAGGCCTCTCGGGAATAGGTAAGCCTTGTTGCGCTACCCTGGGGGGATAGTACAATCCAGATGCAGCACCATGCCACTGCAATCCTCATGGCAGAGGAGCTCCTAGCCGCTGCGTCTGAACGCGCCGCCATATGCACTAGTGCCATAATCAGCATGAGCCAGAAAGCCCAGGGCAGCACACCAGTGAAAAAACTATAGTGTTAATAAATTAGTGTTAGGAAGCCGAAGCTATATAAAGAAAGCAATACAAAAATAATGAGGTGTAATTAAAATATTGAAGAAATAGTGTTAGTAAAGAAATTAGTAAGTGACAAGTGTTAATAGAATGTAATGGTATGCCACACTAGAGCCATCCAGCTCAGCCAATACAGGGGCACTGCACCCCACACCTCCGTTACTCCAATCTGGGTCTATGATTAACCAGAAAGGAGCCACATAATAATGGCTCCTTACTTATATACCTTACTTATATATATTTAAACTAAGAGCTACCTACCTTGGACCAACCCCATAGTGCTCCATATGGCATATCAGGACCTGCATCTCCTCCTAATGTAGGATCCTTTCTGCCTCTCACAACAGACCTATATAGTGGCAGATGCTCAATTAGCTTAGTGCAGGGATGGGGAACCTTTGGCCCTCCAGCTGTTGTTGAACTACACATACCAGTATGCCTTGCTACAGTTTTGCTATTTGGCAATGCTAAAACTGTTGCAGGGCATGCTGGGATGTGTAGTTTAACAACAGCTGGAGAGCCGAAGGTTCCCCATACCTGGCTTAGTGATATCACTCAGGTGCTTGCAAGGGAGGGGTATTTCTAAGCAAGAAAAAAAAAAGCATTTTGTTTCCCCCAACACCCTGAATGATATTAGTAACCAGATTTAAATCCCACACAATATTAGAATACAGAGATCTTGGTTACATATATTTGCGTAAATGTATGAATAAGCCCCCAAGCCTTGTCGAGGCCTCTCTGTATTTTGGGGGACCCCAGCGCTATATCTAGGTGCAGGGTGCTGCACCCAAAAAATCAGCATAAGCCAGAAAGCCCAGTGCAGCATACAAGTGAAAAAACTATAGTGTTAATAAACTAGTGTTAGGAAGCAGAAGCTATATACAGAAAGTATCTTTACTGTCCATTCATAATGAAATTAACAAAAATATCTGAATAATAGGCTTATCAGACTACGTACTCACTCTTTATAAGTAACACACATAAACATATGCACTGTAGCCTAATTTTTCCCCCTCATAATATTGAATATATAACTTTGAAGGTTTCCATTAAGAAGCTGCTAATAGAGTACATCTGATACCAGTGACGTGCAGTGAGGTCATAGGCTGGGGAGGCACTGATTGATTGATTGATTGATTGATTGACTGATATATATTATCACTGAATGCAATACCCATCCCAACAGCTCCCCTCTCTCACCTGTGTGTCAGTGAAGGTGCTGCTGCTGACTTGCTCAACCTCTGCTCACCGCTGGGACCCGCCGCCACTTCCGCCCGTCGTGCCGCGTATGGGTGATTGGACAGCGGATCCAGTACTGGATCCCGCTGTCCAATCACAGCTGCCTCGCTGACATGGGGGTGGTGTCCCTGTCAGCAAGGCACTTGTATATGTGCTGCTTTCAGCTTTTAATATGCTTTTACAGCCCAGTGCTTGGCCCAGCCCCCCGCTCTATCCCCCGTTCACATTGTCTACAGGAGCTACTGCTGACAGTGCCTCCCAAACTAATTTAAGGAGTTAAAATTATTATAATAAAATAAAGAAGATACTTATGACACAGAATATGTGTCATAAGTGTCTTCTTTGTATTATTTTAATAATTAATCACAGGGGAGGCACTGCCTCCCCTGACTGCACGTCCCTGTCTGATACAGATCCACCATGAAGAAAACATTAGTGGACTTCTTAGATGCTAGTGAGGTTGATGTAACAAGCAGAGAAAAAAGTGGATACGTGGACCAGTGAAGTAGTTGCCCATTCAGCATCTTCCTATTATTTGATGTAACCTTTTTAAATGCTTCCTCAAAGCTGATTGGTTGCTATGGGCAATTGCTACACTTGTCTACTTCTCCACTCTTATCACTGCTTCATACATCAAACCCTATATATCCTGTTCATAGTTGTAAACACCAGGGCCACCATCCGGGGAGGACTGCTGGGACTGCAATACTGGGCCTGGACAGAGAGGGTATTTATGTATCATGCTGAGGTAGTGCTAGGGTATCATAGAATTTATATAATTGACGTGTTATAATTACACCCACCCCCACAGGCCAAACTTTGACAATTTTTTTTTTCAAACACCAATTGATGCTCTACCTACATTATTCACAGCTCCACCCCGAAGTGGGGGACTGCCTACTTTGTCAGTCCCGCGCGCCCACAATTTCTGATGGCTCTCTTGTAAACACCACCATAAAATGACACATACAGTACATTATTCAGTTATCTTCCACTGCACATTTCCCCAGTCCTCTAATCATCTTCTCATACTTTTGAAACGAGTGCAACTTTGTTGCTGCTTGGTCAGAGCGGCACATGGACCTTCCTCTACTACATGATCCCATAGCCAAATGCTCTTCTGACAGGTTAAACAGATAGAGGGTGTGCCTATGTACAAAGTTTGGCTTGGGTTGAGAAGAGATGGTAGGCCAGTCAAAATGTGAAATACAATGGTCCAAAATCTGACAAGAAATATTGATGACTATTTGAATACATTATTCCAGTGATATGTTTTTAATAGGTATGCCCATAAGCAATGTGGGATGCTTTCAAATCAACCAGTCTCAGAGCATTTTACTTTTACAATGAAACCCCTTGCTAAATTATGATGTCAGGGAAACCTCTATCACTGTGTGCCGGTTCCCTCCATACAAGTCGCCCAGGTTATTTTTTAATCTAAAGTAGAAATGGGTATATAATATGTACTGACACTGTCTGAAAATGTGAAAGGGGACTTAGAACATTCGTCATTTGATGGAATGATCCTCCCTCTAACCATGATGATAATAAACTTTAACGATTTTAACGTTGTCTTGATCGAAGTGTGAACCCGGTGAACATTTTCTTTAGAGAGAGTTACATAACTGGTTGTTATATTAATTCCTAGATGTCATCCAAGGAAAGTTGCAGATTATAAAAATAAATAAATAAAATGAATTAATCCTCTACCCAAAATAACAGTTTTAGGTGTTTAAGATTTTTTGTAAATCTTGTAATGAGTCTAGGTTAGTTAGGGTCAATAAAACATTCACAATCATTGTTTTGCCAATTTTCTTCCCCTTAAAATCTAGAATAACACTATGGGGGACACTCAATTCTCTGCAGTAATTTACCACGGCTGATTGACCCTGAAAATTGGACATTTTTCTCATGGGAAAAAACATGCTTTAATTGAAAAGCCGAATAATGACCATTGGTCAAAAATCAGCCAGTATTTTTCTGAAGGAAATTATCGTGGCAAATCGAATACCGGCCTAACAATAACTTCTCTGGCTGGGTCCACAGGATTATCCACAGGATAACATTGGGATATGGTTGAGCGACAGCGGAAATGGCACCAACACGGTCATGAGCTTTCTGGCCTCCCAGGATGCATCGGGGCTTCCCCATATAGTCCCGCCCACTGACTCAGTCAGATCAGTTTTTTTGCTTGGTGCGGCAGGAAGCCGCATGGTCAGAGGGCTGCTGTGAATAAAGCAGCCTGAAGCTTTTATTATTTTATTTTTATAGACTTACTATATTTTTTGAGCGACTTTTCTTAACAGCGTCTTAAACGCATACTGGAAAGAGTCGCTCCAACAACTACCCACCGGGTCGCAACAACGCTTACCTTCGCGGTACAGTGCTGTCTCGACGGGCGTCTGTGTCGGATGTTCTAGCAGGTCCAGCAGACGTAACCAGGCTGTGGCCGTAGCATGGGGGGAAGGTAAGTCTATGGATTTCCTCTTACTAGAGGGGTCCGGACACAGCTACACTGTATTGGTGGAGACTACAAACAGTGTGTTGATGCGCCAAACATCTCGAGTGCGACAGTGCTACACTCTAGGGATCATAGGCGCCAGGACTAGGTAGAGGCCGCAATCCTTAGAGTTTAAGTCAACAGGGGGATTCAGACGCTCTCCTGGCCGCCCCTCTTTTGAGTTCATGACCAGTTTCCGCGCGTCTCCCGTCCATGAACTAAATGACCTCACTTCCATCTCAGACGCTACCACGAGGGTACTCGGTCGCAGCTTAGACGCTATTAACCCATACATGCAGCTCCCTTCCTACAGCTTGGTTCCAGTAGCCTCTACAAGCAGAACAGATGCGTCTATGTGGCAGACTACACAAGATGATACAACAGATGATGATACAGTATATTCAAATACTCCGTATGATGATCAGTCGCAGAGTTTTAGTTCAGAGGATATAGCTGACTGCTGATGCTGTGAAGGCTCTTCTCTCTTTGGAAGAGCCAGCCAAGACGGTGTTGAAATCTAAAGCACCTGTGTTTAAACGAACAAAATCAGTTAAAACTGAATTCCCAGCGTCAGATGAGCTGACGGAAATGATGGATGAGCCTTGGGCGACGCCCAGTAAGAAATATAAGATTCCGAAAAGATGGAGTTCTTATTATCCATTTCCAGCTGCAGATTGTTCGAAAAGAGAAGTTCCTCCAAAAGTAGATGCACATGTTCTGCGACTTGTGCATAAATCTGCTTTACCACTGTCATCTACCTCACTAAATGATGTCACAGGCAGAAGGGTAGATAGCTCCTTGAAAAATTTATTTTCTCTAATAGGAGCAGTGGTAAGACCTGTTATGGCTTCGGCCTGGGTAGCAAAGGCAATGGGCGAATGGATAGAGGAACTAGAGAATTACATCTCTTCTCCTAATAGGGAGCAAGAGTATCATTTAAGCCGTTTAAGACAATCTGCTCAATACTTGGAAGAAGCAGCAATTGATATGGGTACAGTTGCTTCTAAAGCGTCAGCCTTGACAGTAGCCGCTCGCAGAGCAGTTTGGCTACGTACCTGGAAAGCAGATGCGGAATCCAAGAAAGAATTGGAAGCATTGCCTTTCATTGGTAATATATTGTTTGGGAAACCATTATCTGATATCCTAGAATCAGAGGCTGAATCAAAGAAGGTCAGATTTCCGGCTACTTATAACCCTAAGTCTAAGGGTTCAAAGTTTCGCTCATTTCGCTGGCAAAGCGAAAGCTAAAGAAAGCTAAAGAGGAGTCTAAGCAACCCCAGTTCAAAACCAGGGGTAGAAAGCAGTGGCCTAGCAAAAAGCCAGCTTCCAAGCCTGAACAAAAACCATCAGCCTGAAGAGACTGGCCTCCGCCTGGAGGATTCCAGGGTTGGGGGCCGACTCCTTCATTTTGCACACATATGGCAATAGTCAACAACAGATGCTTGGGTGCAGAAGGTGGTATCTCAGGGGTATGGGTTCCCATTCAGGAGGCAGCCTCCTCAAAGATTTTTTTGCACCAGCCCGTCTCGTATAGAGTCGAAGGCCAATGCCCTGCAAGAAGCAGTACAAAAATTACTGCAGTCAGGTGTGATTGTCCCAGTACCTCCATCACAAAGGGGACAGGGGTTTTACTCCAATCTATTTCTGATCCAGAAGCCAAATGGGTCATTTCGACCAGTTCTCAATCTGAAAATGTTGAACAAATAGATTTGGATCCCAAAGACGTTACGCTCCATAATGTTGGCTATGGAATCGGGAGATAACATGGTGTCTCTGGATGTACGGGATGCTTACCTACATGTGCCTATAGCACTGTCTCATCAGTGTTACCTCAGGTTTGCCATCCTCCAGGAACATTTTCAGTTCCAAGCCTTGCCCTTCGGGCTAGCAACAGCACCCAGGGTGTTTACCAAAATTATGGTGGTTATGGTAGCTTGTCTGCGCAAACAGGGGATAAGAATATTCCCATACCTCGACGACCTGTTAATCTTAGCACATTCGCAAGATTTACTTTTGAGCCTTCTTCAACAGACAGTAGTTTGTTTACAGAGACACTGGTGGCTCATAAATTGGGAAAAGTCGTCTCTGAATCCGTCACAGCGGATGGTTCATTTGGGGGCCATATTGGATTCAGACCTACAGAAAGTTCTCCTACCAGAGAAAAAGATAGTCAAGGTGCAGGTCATGGCTCAGGAAGCGTTGCACGCCCAGACAATGTCAGTCCATGCAGCAATGCGACTGTTGGGTCTGATGGTATCAACCTTCGACATGGTGGAATATGTGCAATTCCACTCCAGACCATTGCAGCACCTTATTCTGACCAAATGCAACGGAAATCATCAGACGATAAAAAAGCAGATGATAACGTTTCCAGTAAACGTAAAAAGGTCTCTAGCGTGGTGGCTACAGACAGACCGTTTAAACAAGGGGAGACCCTTTTGGTTAAAAGAATGGCAAGTCCTGACAACAGATGCCAGCCTACAAGGCTGGGGTGCGGTTCATGGAAGCCTTTGGTTCCAGGGAAAATGGACTGCAAGGGAAAGTCGCCTGCCAATAAATCTGTTGGAAATAAGGGCCATTTACATGGCTCTAGTTCAGGCAAAGGACAGTCTGCAAGGAAGACCGGTCCAGATTCGCTCAGACAATGCGACAGCAGTAGCGTACCTCAATCATCAAGGAGGAACTCACAGCAAAAGATTGATGGAGGAGGTAACTCCATTCTAAGATGGGCAGAACTCCATCTTCCAGCATTGTCAGCAGTGTTTGTCCCAGGTGTACTGAACTGGGAAGCGGATTTTCTCAGTCGACACACCATTCAGGAAACCGAATGGGCATTACACCCAGAAGTGTTTCAGGCAATAGTGAACAGATGGGGTCTACCAGAGATAGACCTCATGGCGTCTCATCTAAACAACAAAGTTCCAAGGTACGTGTCACGATCCGGGTATCTGGACGCCATTTCTTACCCATCAGATGCCTCCTAAGGCTGGCTCAGCGCTCCAGGACCGGATCCCATCTGTTATCCTGATGTTTACATTCCTGTATCCTCTCCTGTCACTCTGAGACGCGGTCACAGTAAACGCCATATTACACCTGGCATGGTGTCTCCCGCGGCCTCCGCCGCCGTCCCTGAGCTTCTGCATGCAGAGTGTCTGAGTGGCGATTACGTCAGCCGCGGCCTCCGCTGTGTCCGCGTGGTTGGATGTGCACCTGTCAGCTTGGCGCCTCCTGTCTCCGGTGGCCGGCGCCGCCATTACTGTTTTCATTACCACATGGATTACAAACCAAACTTCCCTCCAAGTGTCTGCATGGGCGCAGCCATCTTGGATTTTGTCAGCTGATCATTTCCACCAATCTGTTCTCAGTATTGATAATCTGCATAATTGCCTAGCCAATCCCTTCCTTGCTGCAGGTATAAATACACTGTGCCTGAGCAAGGAAGGCGTCAGTGCTTTGGTTGTCAAACCTAGTTCCTGTTTGTCTCTCTCCTGTGATTGTCTTCCAGGTTCCAGCTCCTGTCTCAAGACTTCCACCATAGAGACCCGCACCAGCATTCCACCTGCGGTGTAGCCTGACTCTCCGATCCATTTTGGATTCATCTGTTTCCAGCCACAACATTACCTGCTTCCAGCCCAGCTTCCAGCAGAGTACAGCTTCTCTTAAAGGGCCGGTGTCCTTTCTACAGTTTACCACTCTCCACCGGTATTATAATTTCACCGCTCTCAAACTCCTAACTTCAGCTCATATTTCATCGCTCCCAAGTTCATTTATTATTTAACTGGTTCCAGCCAGTATCCACTCCGTGCCAACAACAGTCTGGTTCCAGCCAGTATCCACAGCAGCCGCTTTATCTACAGCAGCTCAGCTTTTCCTGGAACACCAGCTGGTACAATCCTGGGTTATCTCCATTGCTACAGTCGGGCCTGGTAAGGACTTTCCATCTAGAAGATTATAAGAACTATCTCACACTACCAGTGCCCTGTGGCTCCTGCCACCCTGTAGTTCCCAGGAACTGTATTTATTCTTTGCTGACTTTTATGTTTCTTTTACTGCTACTGTGATGCATGGAGTTTTGTCATAAATAAACATCATTGACTTTTATTCAAGTTGTCGTGGTCACGCCTTCGGGCGGCTCTTCTTCATGTTACTTACATGTCCAGGGGTCTGATACAACCTCCCAGGTTCCGGTACATCTCAGCCCCTACAACTGAGGCTGCCTCCCGTCAGCTCAGGCCCTCAGTTGTGACAGTACGGATCGAGAACGAAGGATCCCGGAGCGGTTCTTGTAGACGCCCTGTCAGTAGAATGGAAATTTCATCTGGCGTATCTGTTCCCTCCAATATCTCTGTTACCCAGAGTAGTGAGAAAAATAAAGCAAGCAAAGAGAGCCTTAATTCTAATAGCTCCAGCTTGGCCAAGAAGGCATTGGTACACAGATCTACTGAGGATGTCCGTGGAAGCACCAATACTGCTCCCTCAATGTCCAGATCTGCTAATGCAGGGTCCTTGTTGCCACAGTCATCTGGATCGCCTGTCTTTGACGGTGTGGCTATTGAAACCTCTATCTTAGAAGCTAGAGGATTTTCAAAACAAGTAATCCAAACTATGCTTAGAGCAAGAAAGCCTTCTTCAGCTCGTGTGTATCATAGAATATGGCAAGCCTATATTCATTGGTGTACTGGAAAAAGTTTGAATCCAAGATCTTTTAAAGTATCCAGGATTTTACATTTTCTTCAAGCAGGATTGGATAAAGGTTTTAAAGTGGCTTCCTTGAGAGTTCAAGTATCAGCATTAACTGTATGGTTTCAGCGAAAGATTGCTAATTTACAGGATGTACGTACTTTCTTTCAGGGAGTGGTACATATTCAACCTCCATTTGTTCCTCCTGCAGCTCCCTGGGATTTGAATTTAGTTCTTAAATTCCTCCAGGGTCCTCCGTTTGAACCGCTTAAGAGAGCAGATCTTAAATGGTTAACGGTTAAAGTACTTTTTCTACTGGCAATGGCGTCAGCCAGAAGAGTGGCAGATTTAGGAGCATTATCGTGTAAGTCTCCTTTCCTAAGTTTTTTTCCAGACTGAGCAGTTCTCAGAACGAGATCTGTTTATCTTCCGAAGGTGGTTTTAAAGTTTCACCTGAATGAAGAGATTGTAGTCCCAGCTTTTCAGGTATCGGGACTATCTGCTGGAGAATCGTCGCTGGACATAGTCCGAGCTTTAAGAATCTACATCAGGGCTGGCCAAACCAGTCCTCAAGATCTACCAACAGTTCACATTTTCCAGACCACCTAGCTAGTACACAGGTGTAGTCATTACCAATTAAGATGTGCTGCATTCATTCCTAACTGACAAGCCTACAGATCTCCAGGAGGCCTGGAAAACATGACCTGTTGGTAGAGCTCGAGGACTGGTTTGGCCAGCCCTGATCTACATAGATCGTACTAGTGCCATCAGGAAAACAAATACTCTCTTCATCCTCTCCGAATTTCATAGAAGAGGATGGCCTGCTAGTAAACAGACGCTGGCGAGATGGCTCCAAATGGTAATATCAGAAGCTTATTCTCATGCAGATCTCCCTACTCCGGCTAATGTCTCTGCACACTCTACACGTAAGGTAGGTCCTTCATGGGCAGCACAACAGGGTGCTTCAGCAGAACAGATTTGTAGGGCAGCCATATGGTCTTCCATAAACACATTCATTAGACATTACGCCTTGGATACTTTTGCCTCTCATGACGCAGACTTCGGGCGAAAGGTCCTCCTGTGTAATCAGGAGCGTCCCCACCACTAAAATTGGCTTTGGGAATCCCAATGTTATCCTGTGGATAATCCTGTGGACCCAGCCAGAGAAATAGACGTTATGGTAAGAACTTACCGTTGATAACGTGATTTCTCTTATGTCCACAGGTATCCACAGGGATCCCACCCTGACGCACCTGATTTGAGGATCTTGACAATCACTAAACCTCTTCCCTCTTGTATGGAAGGGTGTGCATGTGTGTTCTTATTGCCTAAATAGGTTTCTACCGATGCTCCTGCCTAAATCGCGGTGGAAAGAACTGATCTGACTGAGTCAGTGGGCGGGACTATATGGGGAAGCCCCGATGCATCCTGGGAGCCCAGAAAGCTCGTGACCGCGTTGGTGCCATTTCCGCTGTCGCTCAACCATATCCCAATGTTATCCTGTGGATACCTGTGGACATAAGAGAAATCACGCTCTCAACGGTAAGTTCTTACCATAACGTCTATTTTCTAAACTATACTGTATTTCAAGATGCATTGCCATAGTCTGATATAGTGAAACAAAAAAAACTTTTATACCATAAATTAGATCTAATATGAAGACTAGGGCCTAATTCAGGGTTGTTAGCAAACCAAAACAGCACACTAATGGGCAAAACCATATAGCACTGCAGGTGGGGCAGATGTAACATGTGCAGAGGGATTTAGATTTGGGTGGAGTGTGTCCAAACTGAAATCTAAATTGCAGTGTAAAAATAAAGCAGCCAGTATTTACCAATTTACCATACACAGAAATAATAAAACCCGCCCAAATCTAAATCTCTCTCTCTGCACATGTTACATCTGTCCTACCTGCTACATGCCTAGTGTGCTTTTTTGGTTTGCTAACAAACCTAAAAAAAAAGCCCTAGACTAATACTGAAAAGGATGGTCACATATCAAGAACTGGTCCGCTTCCAGTCGCTGGTAAAGGAGATAGTAGCAAGTAAAGGAGTTATGGGGGTAATTTAGACCTGACCGTAACAGCAAATTTGTTAGCAGTTGGGCAAAACCATGGCCCTCATTCCGAGTTGTTCGCTCCTTGCCGATTTTCGCTATATTGCGATTAGTCGCTTACTGCGCATGCGCAAGGTTCGCAGAGTGCATGCGGTTAGTTATTTTACACAAAAGTTAGGTATTTTACACACGGCATAACGAGGATTTTTCTTCGTTCTGGTGATCGTACTGTGATTGACAGGAAGTGGGTGTTTCTGGGCGGAAACTGGCCGTTTTCTGGGAGTGTGCGAAAAAACGCTGGCGTTTCTGGGAAAAACACGGGAGTGTCTGAAGAAACGGGGGAGTGTCTGGGCGAACGCTGGGTGTGTTTGTGACGTCAAACCAGGAACTAAACTGACTGAACTGATCGCAATGGCTGAGTAAGTCTGGAGCTACTCAGAAACTGCTAAGAAATTTCTATTCGCAATTCTGCTACTCTTTCGTTCGCAATTCTGCTATGCTAAGATACACTCCCAGAGGGCGGCGACTTAGCGTGTGCAATGCTGCTAAAAGCAGCTAGCGAGCGAACAACTCTGAATGAGGGCCCATGTGCACTGCAGGGGGGCAGATATAACATTTGCAGAGAGAGTTAGATTTGGGTGGATTATATTGTTTCTGTGCAGGGTATACTGGCTGCTTTATTTTTACCCTGCAATTTAGATTTCAGTTTGAACACACCTCACTCAAATCTAACTCTCTCTGCACATGTTATATCTGCGTCCCCCCGCTTTGCACATGCATACCTCCCAACTATCCCCATTCCAGCGGGACAGTCCCGCTATTCGGACACTGTCCCGCAGTCCCACCCGTGGGTCACCGTGTCCTGCTGGCGGGTTGGGGGGGCAGTTGGGGAGCCATTGATCACCCGCTGCTCTGCATCGCAAAGCAGCGAGTGATCTCTGAATACATGCTTTGCGCACGTGCACAGCATGTATTCACTGCTAGGAGGTTAGAATGGGGCTGCCCAGATGCTTGGAGAGTGCTGGGCACACCCCCAAAATGAAGAAATGCATGTTTGTGCTGCATGACCACGCCCACCCACCTGGAAGCCATGCCCCAACCGCCGAGGTCACACCCCTTTTTCGGGTCGCACTCAGCTCCCGATTGTCAGAATTGAAAAGTTGGGAGGTATGCACATGGTTTTGCCCAACTGCTAACAAATTTGCTGCTACGATCAGGTCTGAATTACCCCCTATGGTTTAATTGTTTGTACAGGTTGTATTTTCCATATCCAAAATGCTTGGGACCAGAAGTATTTTGAAATATTTCCATATGATAATTAGATATCTTGGGCATAGGACCCAAGTCTAAACACAGAATGCATTTATATTTCATATACACTTTATACACACATATCTTGAAGGTAAATATATACAATATTTTTTTAAATAATTTTGTGCATTAAACAAAGGTTGTGTACATTGAGCCATCAGAGACCCTCATTCTGAGTTGATCACACGTAGCAACTTTTTGCTGCTCGTGCGATCAACTTGCCGCCACCTATGGGGAAGTGTAATTTAGCATAGCAGGGTTGCGATCGCTTGTGCAGCCCTGCTATGCTAAAAAGTTTCCTGCAAAACAAGACCAGGGTAAGAGTTACTTATCCTGTGCGACGGATCCAGCGATGAAGGTCTCGGGATTGACGTCAGAGATCCGCCCTCCAAACGCCTGGATCCGCCTGCGTTCGCCTCACCACGCCTTGAAAACGGTCAATTGACACCCCGGAACGCCTCCCTCCTGTCAGTCTTCATGCGATCGCTGCTGTGATCACTTTCTGCGCTGGCGCATTGCGGGCGCCGCGCAGCCGCTGCGTGCGAACGGGTTTGGAATGATCCCCAGAGAGCATAGGTTCACCATCTTAGTTGCACTAAAAAATTCTATATTTTGGAATTCTGGATATGGGATTCTCAATTTGTATTACTTAAAAATCACTGTTTGTAGGTTATGTGTACATTATGGTTAATTTTAAATACACATTATTTTATTGACCCGTTGAAGGGATGATTCTTTTATGCATGCTATATGTGAATAATGTGAAATCTCACTCGTGAAATACGGTCCACTTAACCTAATGTCTCTGCATTGCTCAAGGACGACTTATATTTTCGTTAGAAGTTCTGACCTTTTAGTAGATTATCTGCTCAATTCATTGAAGGGGAGGAAAGTATTGATTTCAGAAGGTCACGCTTTAAAGATTTAAGTCACGCGCATGGAGTTTGTTTCTGCACTGTACTTAATAATTAAATGCTGTAGTTGACTAAATCTATACAAATAAAATACTGTTCATATATTTCTATGAGTTATTATATAATAGAATTTGCTAGAGTTAAATTTGTAAGAGAAAATGTTATATTCAGTGTCAAAAGGCTAGGATTAACATTTGTGCAGTAAAAGTATCTTTGGGTATACTAAAGTATTGGTTTGGCTTATGGAGGTATTGACCTAAATGGATCTACAGTATATGACAGACTTTTTTGTATATGCTGATTAGGTGACAAGAAAATGAGATTAGAAAATGATTCAAGTTCTTAAATGTTATTCCTATGTACAGTAAATAAAAGTTAAAGTATATGTCAACTCAGAAAGTCAATTTTCATTCATTAGAATGGCCCCCTCTATCTAGCAGTGGGGGTCTAATGCCAGGTACACCTGCATGTTGCCAATACTTGCACCACACTGCAACCAATCAAACATCTGCCTTATTCAAATCTGATCGCTGGGCTGCTAATTCTGCTGTCCTGTGATCAGATAGTCGCCTCCTACAGGGGGAGTGTAAATTTGCTGTGCAAGTGTGCGATCGCATGTGTAGCTGAGCTGCAAAAATCCACTTTGTGCAGTCTGTGCACAACCCAGGACTTATTCCTCAAGTGCGATGAGAACAGGCTGATCGAGGCCGGAGCTGACGTCAGACACCCTCCCTGAAAACGCTTGGGAACGCCTGTGTTTTCCCGAACGCTCCCAGTAAACACTCAGTTGCCACCCACAAACAGCCTCTTCCTGTCAATCACCTTGCGACTGTCTGTGCGATTGAATTTTTCGCACCATCCCGGCGCTGACCGGCGATGCCCGTTGTTGTTGTCCGACATTGCGGTGCATACACATGCACAGTTAGGATCTGATCATCCGCTGTGCAAAAATGCACAGCAGCAATCCGATCTGAATCTCCCCCCTAGTGTAGTGCAAGTGAAAGTGATTGCTTCTGTTTTCCGGAAGTTTGGTCAAGTCCATGACATTGTGCTGGTTTGATTTGGTTTGCAAACATACCTGAAGATTGTCTGTAGATTGATGACAAAACTGACTTACCTGCACCGCTATCTGGTGTCTCTGGAAATAGCATGTGCAAAGACAAAAGTGCTGGCAGTCACTTTGAGCCTCTATCCCTGCCATAATGACATATAAATGATATCCTGACCTAGTAATCATTGCTAGGTGATTGCTGTAACTCTTGCTTTACTGCTGTGCATACTGACTTTCTCTGTACCGACCTGGCTTTAGCATATACTGACTACTGTATGCTTTCTGTATTATTCTCATTACTGTATTATTTTTTGCCTTTTTATGTGTACCAGTCAGACCTATTGGATTAATTCATTATCTTGTTCCTGCCAGACCCTTGGACGGTATAGATTACGCTGCTGCTAAACCTCTTACTGTCACTTTGCCCATAAGTGTATCAGATTCCTGGACAGTGCTTGTCCCACTTGGTAATAAATTAGCATCTTGTGCAATAGTTCTTACCTTACATGTGCAGTCAGCTATTGAATATACTGTGTATGACTGGTAAATAATATCTGCTTGTGACACTGCCTAGTCATGGCTATTGAGGTCCTCCTCAAACACAGTCATTTGCCATTTTAACATGACACCTGGTTGTAATTGGTTATATGTACACTAGGTTATTAAATCTCCTTTTGTGCTGATTTTCTCACATTGATTTTAAAGCATAAATGCAGCAATTATGAATAGGTTTAAGCATTGTAGTTTTTTTTTATTTATTTTTTAGCAAATCTGTGTTCAGAATAACCTACAGTATATTGAAAGCTCTACCGACAGCTGCTCCCTCACCTGATACTCACGCTGGTGAGTTGTGTGTGTGTATGACTAAGTCACCAGCATCAGTGATTGGCACTGCTGGTTTGATGAACAGCAGTATCTGGTTTACAAAGACAGCAGTGCTCTGTGGGTATGAAGCGGCTGACTGTTACTGTGTGACCGCAGTCACAGTGGTGTAGTGCTGATCAGCAAGCCAGCAGTGTCAGTCACTGTGAGGCTGCTTATTTGTGCACACAGTAAGACAGAACTCACAATCCAAAGTCACTTTCTGATGAAAACAAACAGATTTGCGATAAAATAAAACTGCACAGTGTCTAAATCTGGACGCACAGTTGTTCTAATTTGTTTTATTGATACATAACAGTATCTGACAGGTCCTTTGCTAGTGGCAGGAAAAGCCATATATTTTATTCAATTATTTTCTCATCTTCAGTCTGAAAAACATACAAAAAAAGTAGTTCGCAGATTTTTTCTTGTTGTAAATACTACATTTTGAATCTGTAGATGCTAGACTCAAGTTGGAGAAAGACCTCTGATGTCAGGGGGAGGAGGCTCAACACCAGGGGGCGGAGCTAGGCCAGCGGGATAGTTGTTCTACTATCCATGCCACCAACCACTCCCTTTAGTAACCCGGTGGCGAGCCACCGAGCCTGAAGTGTGGCGAGCGTACATTTCTGGTACCCTGTTCGGGCATGGCTCCTCCCCCTGATGACATCGGAGGTCCCTTCATCAACTTAGTTTTAGACCTGACCATTTGGAATCTGTTATAATTTCCTAATTACAGTAGAAAGAAGGCAGAGAAATCTATAACATTTTGTTTAAAAGACAAATTACCCAAAAGTGCTACAGGTATAAAGAAATTGTTAATTCAACCACCAAATTGTTCTTTTAGTTGTCATTTTTCTTTTCTTTTTTTCCTAATGCAATGATGTACTTGCACTGCAAAGCAAAATGTTGTCCATTTGATTAGGCAATATATGTCAATGGGCATAGAAAACTGATTAAAAGGCATTGCCAAAAACATGAATGGGAAAAGATCAGCTAATTACAAGATTTCATGCTGGCACATGTCAGAAGAGAGCAGGTCTAGGATAAGGAATGGGGTTTGTGGCAATGTTCCACAGTACTATCGTGGAAGTTTTCTAACATTGCCTCAGCAGTGCATACTGGTGCTTGTAGATCTACAAATGCCAGCAGGTCTAGGCAGGCTTTTTGCTGCTTGTATTCTTTGTTGTATTTTTGATTATTATTATTTTTATTATTATTATTATTATTATTATTCGATAACAGCATTTTTCCTTTCAATTGGCAATTCATTGCTAGCAACTGTGTGCCCACTGAAATACATAGTCCATTAAAATGTATGAGAAATTTTACTGATACCAGTGAGATCATTTTTAGATGATTTTATGATGATTCTACACAATGCTTCCTAATTAACCTTAGTCTGTGTGTGTACATGTGGTAGGTAATGTAGTTTCCTAACCTCACAGGGACTGAGATAACCTGTCTCTTGGTCGACCACATTTAGGTCGACAATAAGTAGGTCGACAGGACAGAAGGTCATGTATGCACTTGGTATCACCTTGACAAAGGAGCGCTTCGGCCCCCGAAACATTGGAAATGCAGTTATGTATTTCTCATACGTCCTAGAGGATGCTGGGGCGCTTCAAGAACCATGGGGTATAGACGGGATCCGCAGGAGACATGGGCACTTTAAGACTTTGAAGGGGCTCCTCCCTCTGTGCCCCTCCTCCAGACTCCAGTTTAGAATCTGTGCCCAGGCAGACTGGATGCACAACTGAGGAGCTCTACTGAGTTTCTCGGAAAAGACTTTGTTAGGTTTTTTATTTTCAGGGAGGCTGCTGGCAACGGTCTCCCTGCATCGTGGGACTTAGGGGAGAGAAGTCAGACCTACTTCTAGGGAGTTTAAAGGCTCTGCTTCTTGGCTACAGGACACCATTAGCTCCTGAGAGTTTGGAACACTAGGTACACCTAGGGGTTCACTCCCAGAGCCCGCCGTCACCCCCCTTGAAGAAAAGAAGACTTCAGTGACGACTTCTGAGGTACCGCACAGCGATCGCTCTGCGTGCCATGCTCCCATCCACAGCGGCACGGTAGGGCGCGGGGGGGGCGCCCTGGGCAGCATTATAAACCTCTGTTTTGGCTGGCAGACTGCAATTTAAGTGCCTGGGCGCTAAATTCATACCCCCGCCGGCATAATTTATTTAAAAAAAGAGCGGGCTGAAGCGCGCCATGTAGTAGACGGGGCTTAGCCCTCACAGCTCACATCAGCGCCGTTTTCTCTCCAGCGCATGCAGAGACGCTGGTCCTTCCTCACCACTGATAACAAGTAACAGGGTGCAAAACAGGGGGGGCACAGCATATTTGGTGCAATATTAAGTGTTTTAAAGCGCTGCAGGGTCTGAGGCATTATATTTATAGCTTGCAGAATTGGGACAGGCGCTGGGTTGTGAGCTGGCAAACTCCCTCTGTGTTTCTCTGACAGGTTTTATTAGTAAGAGATTGGACAAATCTGAGTCTCAGAACCAGGTATGCAAAAAAATCCGTGGAAGATGTGTTATCACAGGTACAGACCCCTTCGGGGTCATAAAAACGTTCGTTTGCGCAGTTAGCAGACACAGATACCGACACGGACTCGGACTCCAGTGTCGACTATAGTGATACCAGATTAGACCCAAAATTGGCAAAGAGTATTCAGTACATGATTGTGGCAATAAAAGACGTCTTACACATCAATGAGGACCCTGCTGTTCCTGATATTGGGTTCTGTATGTATAAGGGAAAGAAACCTGGGGTAACATTTACTCCCTCTCATGAACTGAATGCCCTTTTTGAAAAAATGTGGGAAAATCCTGACGGAAAGTTTCTGATTCCTAAAAGGATTCAAATGGCGTATCCATTCCCCTCTGGGGATAGAGAAAAGTGGGAGTCACCTCCCGTTGTAGACAAGGCACTGTCACGTTTGTCTAAAAAGGTGGCGTTACCGTCTCCTGACACGGCAGCCCTTAAGGATCCTGCGGATCGTAGGCAGGAAAATACACTGAAATCAATTTATGTCACCACAGTTACACTACTAAGACCAGCTATTGCATCTGCGTGGGTGAGTAGTGCTATTGAAAAATGGGCAGATAACTTGTCATCTGATATAGATACCCTGGACAGGGATACCATCCTTTTGACGCTGGGTTATATCAGGGACGCTGCAGCCTACCTAAAGGAAGCGGCGAGAGATATTGGCCTCTTGGGATCAAGGGCCAATGCCATGGCAGTCTCAGCTAGAAGGGCATTGTGGATTCATCAATGGAATGCTGATGCTAATTCTAAGAAAGCTATGGAGTCTCTACCGTATAAAGGTGGTGTATTGTTTGGTGAAGGTCTCGTTGAACTGGTATCTACGGCTACCGCGGGTAAGTCCGTCATTTTTGCCTTATGTTCCTCCACAACAAAAGAAAGCGCACCACTTGCAGATACAGTCCTTTCGGCCGAATACATACAAAAAAGGCAGCGGTTATTCCTTCCTTACTAATAGAGGAAGAGGTAAAGGTAAAAGATCTCCGACCGTGGCCGGTTCTCAGGAGCAGAATTCCTCCCCGGCTTCTGCCAAATCCACCGCATGACGCTGGGGCTCCTCTACGGGAGTCTGCACCGGTGGGGGCACGTCTCAAGCTCTTCAGTCAATTCTGGGCTCGTTCGGCCCTGGACCCGTGGATTGTAGAAATAGTATCCCAGGAGTACAAACTTGAGCTTCAAGACGTTCCCCCTCGACGTTTTTTCAAATCAGCCTTACCAGCTTCTCCTCCGAACAGGGAGGTAGTATGCGATGTAATACAAAAGTTGTGTCTAAATCAAGTTATTGTCAGGGTTCCCCCGGCACAACAGGGAGAAGGCTTTTATTCAAGCCTGTTTGTGGTCCCGAAGCCGGACGGCTCGGTCAGACCAATTCTGAAACTAAAGTCCCTACATTTTTACCTAAAAAAATTCAAATTCAAGATGGAATCTCTCCGAGCAGTGATCTCCAGTCTCGAGGAAGGGGATTTCATGGTGTTGGTCGACATGTAGGATGCCTACTTACACATCCCCATATATCTTCCGCATCAGGCTTACCTGAGGTTTGCTACTCAGGATTGTCATTACCAATTTCAGACGTTGCCGTTTGGTCTGTCCACAGCTCCAAGGATTTTCACCAAGGTAATGGCGGAAATGATGGTCGTCCTTTGCAAGCAAGGAGTCGCGATTATCCCATACTTGGACGATCTCCTGATAAAAGCGAGATCAAAAGACAAGCTGGAGCAGGACATTGCGCTCTCCCTGACAGTGCTGCAACAATATGGTTGGCTCCTAAACCTGCCAAAATCACAGTTGAATCCGACAAAGCGGCTGTTGTTTTTGGGAATGGTTCTGGACACAGAATTACAGAGAGTTTTTCTTCCAGAAGAGAAGGCTATGGAAATTCAGAGTTTGGTAAAACAAATTCTGAAACCAGCGAGAGTATTAATTCATCAATGCACTCGGTTGCTGGGGAAGATGGTGGCGGCCTACGAGGCCATTCAGTTTGTCAGGTTCCAGAGTGTTTCAGTGGGACCTCTTGGACAAGTGGTCCGGATCCCATCTGCACATGCACCGGAAAATAGTCCTATCCTCCAAGACCAGAATCTCACTCCTGTGGTGGCTGCACAGCTCTCACCTCCTAGAGGGACGCAGGTTCGGGATCCAGGACTGGATCCTAGTAACCACGGATGCAAGTCTCCGAGGCTGGGGAGCAGTCACACAGGGGGAAACCTTCCAGGGAAAATGGTCAAGCCAGGAAGTTTGTCTACACATAAACGTTCTGGAGTTAAGGGCCATTTACAACTGCCTTCTGCAAGCGGAACATCTTCTTCGCAATCTACCTGTCCTGATACAGTCGGACAATATAACAGCAGTGGCGCACATAAACCGCCAGGGCGGAACAAAGAGCAGGGCGGCAATGGCAGAGGCCACAAAAGTTCTCAGCTGGGCGGAAAGACATACAAGCGCTCTGTCAGCAGTCTTTATTCCAGGAGTGGACAACTGGGAAGCAGACTTCCTCAGCAGACACGATCTCCATCCAGGAGAGTAGAGTCTTAATCAAGAGGTCTTCGCAGAAGTGACTGGTTTTTAGGGAATTCCTCAAATAGACATGATGGCATCTCACATCAAAAAGAAACTTCAGATATATTGTTCCAGGTCGAGGGACCCTCAAGCAATGGCGGTGGACGCGCTGGTGACACCATGGGTGTTTCAGTCGGTGTACGTGTTTCCTCCGCTTCCACTCATTCCGAAAGTGCTAAAGATTATAAGAAGAACAAAGGTTCAAGTGATCCTCATTGCTCTGGACTGGCCAAGGAGGGCTTGGTATCCAGATCTTCAGGAGTTACTTATAAGAGATCCCTGGCCTCTTCCTCTTCGAGAGGATCTGTTACAGCAGGGGCCGTGCGTGTACCACGACTTACCGCGGCTATGTTTGACGGCTTGGCGGTTGAGAGCCGGATCCTAGCCCGAAAGGGTATTCCCAATGAAGTTATTCCCACACTTCTTCAGGCTAGAAAAGGAGTGACGTCTAAACATTATCATCGTATTTGGAGAAAATATGTGTCTTGGTGTGAATCCAAGAAGGCTCCTACGGAAGAATTTCAGTTAGGGCGTTTTCTCCATTTCCTGCAAGCAGGTGTGGATGCGGGCCTAAAGTTAGGCTCGATTTAAAGTACAGATTTCGGCCTTATCGGTTTTCTTTCAAAAACAATTGGTCTCCTTTCCGAAAGTTCAGACCTTTGTGAAAGGAGTTTTGCACATCCAACCTCCCTTTGTGCCACCAGTGGCACCATGGGATCTTAACGTGGTGTTGCATTTTCTTCAGTCACATTGGTTTGAACCTTTACAGAAGGTTGAGTTGAAATTTCTCACGTGGAAAGTGGTAATGCTGTTGGCCTTGGCATCCGCAAGACGGGTGTTATGATTCCCGTACTCCAGACCAGAGGAGATCTTTATGGCAGAGGTCTGAGTACTGGAAGGATATGCTGGTACGGGAGCAGGAAAGCCTAGTAACCCCTGGCGCCCTAACTCCGTTGTCTCGCCCGTGTTATCAGAAATCCCCTGCGAGACTATGGTTGCTTGAGCCCATGGCAGCCGCGTTCGAAGGGCGGATTATGTCTGCCCAACCCCGATGCCCCCTCAGGTCTTAATGGGAGACAAAGGGAAATCCGAGACAGGGTGATAACAAGGGGCCCTCTGACTAAGCAACCAGGCCAGGGGTTACAAGCTATCTAACTTAAACCAAAAGTATGTGCGGACAAACCGCCAGGGAAAAGGACAACCAAAGATCCACTGATCCGTTACTCCTATCCAGCACCGCTGGATACCAGAGTGGATTTGTGGGAGCGGAATCCTCCGCAAAAGCTCCAGAACACAATAAACTAAATAATAAACAGTAAGCGGTCAAACCGCAACACACGGCTACGCCGCGACTCACGAACACCACAGGATGTTAAAGGTGCTCGGTCGGACTCCAGGAATAGATGACAAATTCCGAGTACTGGATCACTGAGGACAGGAACAACCGGGTTGAGCAGGACTGGAAACTCTCTGTAACTGACACAGCAAACAGGAAGCTATCACCGGCGTCTGTGAGAAGTCCTGAGAGTGCTTAAATTTGGGAGCCCTCCAATCATGATCCAGACAGGGTAATCACATAATGATGCCGTGCAGCTGCATGCTGCACGGCCAGAATACACAGGCACTGTTTAATTAAGACCCAGCAACGGGGAACGCGGTCTGACCGTGGCGTCCCCGTTGCTAGGGTCTGAGCGGCTCCGTGCGCCCGGCGTCTAGCGTTGCTAGGGAGCCGGCGGCTGTCTGCCTGCGGCGTCCCTAGTTGCTAGGCGCCGGGCCGCGCTGACGGGCGGACCCTCGGCGCCTAACAGTACCCCCCCCTTGAGGAGGGGTCAAGGAACCCCTAAGGCCAGGTTTCTGAAGAAATTCTCGAAAAAATGCCCTTTTGAGCCTCGGGGCATGGAGATCCTCATCCAGGACCCAAGACCTTTCTTCTGGACCATAACCTCTCCAATGTACCAAAAAATAAAGCCGACCCCGGGACAACTTGGAATCGAGAACCTTCTCCACTAAGAACTCCTGCTGACCCTGTACATCTATTGGTGATTTCCCCTGAGAGATCTTGCGAGGAAATCTACTGGACGAAACATATGGTTTTAACAAGGAGCAATGGAAGGTATTTCCGATCCGTAAAGTTTTTGGTAAACGTAACCGGAAAGCCACTGGATTGACTTTTTTGATAATATGAAATGGTCCAATAAATTTAGGACCCAATCTGGCTGAGGTTTGTCGAAGTTTAATGTTGCGAGTCGACAACCATACCCTATCTCCAACTTTAAAAGTGCACGGCCGCCGGAGCCTGTCAGAAAATTTTTTCTCCCGAAATGCCGCTTTTCTGAGAGCCAGGTGCACTTTTCTCCAAATGAGTTTGAGATGAGAGGTCAAGGTCAGTGAGGAGACAGAAGAATGTTGAAAAAAGGAATTAGCTCTGGGGTGAAAACCAAAAACTGTAAAAAATGGAGATACATTGGTGGAGGAATGACAGGCATTGTTGTAAGCAAACTCTGCAAACGGAAGAAACTCAGACCAGTCATTTTGGAGTTTGGCCGAGTACAAACGCAAATATTGTTTTAATGATTGATTAACTCGCTCAGTCTGCCCGTTGGATTGGGGATGGTAGCCAGACGTTAAAGATAATTTCATCTTTAATGAGGCACAAAAAGACTTCCAAAATTGTGCAATGAATTGTGGACCCCGATCAGAAACAATATCAGTGGGTAACCCATGGAGTCTGAAAACATGGCGGAGGAACAAGACTGCCAATCCCTGGGCAGATGGCAATCGGGGAAGAGCAATGAAATGGGCCATTTTGCTAAAACGGTCCACTACCACCCATATGACTCGGCATCCGGCTGACAGAGGGAGGTCCACCACAAAATCCATGGAAATATGAGACCATGGCCTAAGAGGAACATTCAAGGGCATAAGTTGACCGATAGGCAAGGAACGGGGAACCTTATGCTGTGCACAGACCTGACAAGAAAAAACAAACTCCTTAATGTCTTTGGAAAGACCAGGCCACCATACCGAGCGGGAAACTAATTCAAAAGTTTTAGCGATCCCCGGATGCCCGGCAACCTTGCTATCATGAAACTCCGTCAAAACCGTTGCTCTCAAAAACTCGGGGACAAAAAGACGACCAGCAGGAGTATTTCCAGGAGCTTGATGTTGAAGCTGCTTTAACTGGGTAAATAAATCTTGTGTGAGACCTGCCCGAATGACTGAAGACGGAAGTATGGGAGTAACAGGACTGTTGTCTTGAACTGGAAGAAAACTGCGTGACAGGGCATCTGCCTTGGTATTCTTGGAACCTGGCCTGAAGGTGATAATGAACTTGAAACGAGTAAAAAATAAAGCCCAACGAGCTTGCCGGGCATTCAGCCGTTTAGCTGATTCAATGTATTGAAGATTTTTGTGATCAGTCAAAACTGAAATGGTATGAGTGGCTCCTTCAAGCCAATGCCTCCACTCCTCAAAAGCCCATTTAATAGCCAGTAATTCCCGGTTACCAACATCGTAGTTGGATTCAGCAGATGAGAATTTCCTGGACATGAAGGCACAAGGATGTAATTCCAGGGAATCCGGATCCTTCTGAGATAGGATAGCCCCTACTCCAACCTCCGAGGCATCAACCTCAACAATGAAAGGCAATTCTGGGTTGGGATGTCTGAGGACCGGGGCTGAGACAAAGGCTTGTTTCAAGGCCTGAAAAGATAACTCCGCTTCACGTGACCAGTTGGTAGGATCTGCTCCCTTTTTAGTCAGTGCCACAATGGGAGCAACTAGGTCAGAGAAAGAGTGAATAAATCTTCTATAGTAATTCGCAAACCCTAAAAAGCGCTGAATTGCTTTTAAATTGGTGGGTTGCGCCCAACTAAGGATGGCTTGGAGCTTCTTTGGTTCCATACAGAATCCCCGAGGGGAAATAATGTACCCTAAAAAGGATACCTCCGTGACATGAAATTCACACTTCTCCAGCTTGGCATATAGGTGATTTTCACGTAATTTTTTTAGAACCTGACGCACCTGGGTAACATGTTGTTCAATAGAGTCAGAATATATCAAAATATCGTCTAAGTAGACTACAACGAATCTTCCAAGAAATTCACGGAGCACATCGTTAATGAGATCCTGGAAAACTGCCGGAGCGTTGGACAGGCCGAATGGCATAACCAGATACTCATAGTGGCCTGATTGAGTACTGAATGCCGTTTTCCACTCATCCCCTGACTTGATTCTGATGAGGTTATATGCTCCTCTCAGGTCAATCTTAGAAAAAATCACAGCCGAACGTAGCTGATCAAAGAGGACAGAAATCAGCGGCAAAGGGTAAGTATTCTTTACTGAGATTTTATTCAAGGCTCTAAAGTCAATGCAAGGTCTGAGTGATCCATCCTTCTTCTCCACGAAGAAGAAGCCTGCACTTAAAGGGGATTTAGATGGCCTGATAAATCCTTTCCCTAGGCTTTCTTTAACATACTCATTCATGGCCACAGTTTCAGGTCCGGACAATGCATATAACCTTCCCTTAGGCAAAGTGGCACCAGGAATTAACTCGATAGCACAATCATAAGGCCTATGGGGAGGCAGAATATCCGCATTGCCCTTGGAAAATACATCAACAAAATCCTGGTATTCCACAGGAATGGGTGCGGGAATGACAGCAGCTATTCTGATGGGAAGCGTAATACATTCCTTATTACAGATGGTACCCCATTGTGAGATCTCCCCCGACTGCCAATCAATGATGGGATTATGAAAGGCCAGCCAAGGGTGACCCAGAACCACAGGAACTGCTGGGCAATGGGTAAGGAAAAACTCAATCTTTTCAGAATGCAGAGCTCCTACCGAAAGTAGAACAGGAGGTGTACAGAGAGAAATAACCCCATTGGACAAGGGACTCCCATCTAAACCATGCATGGTGATACACCTACCCAAGGCTAACTGAGGAATACCTAAGGCCTTAGCCCATGTTAAATCCATAAAGTTCCCTGCAGCTCCACTGTCCACAAAAGCCGAGATCGAGGAACAGAGGCTGCCAAAGGAAACTTTAGCTGGAACCAACAGTGAATTATTTGAGGAGATAAGCTGCAGACCAAAGTGAACCCCCTCACAACTCACTTGGTCGAGGCGTTTCCCGACTTGTTCGGACAACTACGGGCAAAATGTCCCTTACCCCCACAGTATAAACAAAGACCAGAATTTTGCCTTCTGGTTCTTTCTTCAGGAGACAGTTTGGAGAGGCCTATCTGCATGGGCTCCTCTATGTCTACAGGAATGGAAAAAACACAAGGAGAAGACCCGACAGATGCTCCTTTTTCAGCCCTCCGCTCTCTGAGACGACGATCAATCTTAATAGAGAGCTCCATGAGTTTATCGAGAGTCTCAGGAGCGGGATACTGAAGGAGACTGTCTTTTATAGACTCGGATAAGCCGAGGCGAAACTGACTGCGCAGGGCTGGATCATTCCATCCACAGTCGTTCGACCAACGGCGAAACTCCGTACAATAAATCTCTGCGGGATTCCTACCCTGTCTGAGAGCACGCAACTGACTCTCGGCGGATGCCTCTCTATCAGGGTCGTCATACAATAGCCCTAAAGACCCCAGAAAGGCGTCTACAGACAATAAAGCCGGATCGTCTGTTTTTAAGCCAAAAGCCCAGGTCTGAGGATCCCCCTGTAGCAAAGAAATAATAATTCCTACCCGCTGAGATTCCGTACCTGAGGAGACTGGTCTTAAACGAAAATACAGTTTACAAGACTCTTTAAAATTAAAAAACTGCTTTCTATCCCCAGAAAAACGGTCAGGCAGATGCATTTTTGGTTCAGGAATGACCCTCGGGGAAGTCCGTAACAGATCTTCCTGCGACCTCACCCGAAGGGACAGATCTTGAACCATCTGAGTAAGCTCTTGAATCTGGCTAACTAAAAGCTGGCCAGGATTTGGCCCAACACCGGAGGGATTCATGAGGCTGACAAATCTCCCAACAGAATAAGGGGAAAAAAATTAACTCCTGTTAAATTTTTTAAATTTTAGTTTGGCCGGTGATAATGTTATGATTCCCGTACTCCAGACCAGAGGAGATCTTTATGGCAGAGGTCTGAGTACTGGAAGGATATGCTGGTACGGGAGCAGGAAAGCCTAGTAACCCCTGGCGCCCTAACTCCGTTGTCTCGCCCGTGTTATCAGAAATCCCCTGCGAGACTATGGTTGCTTGAGCCCATGGCAGCCGCGTTCGAAGGGCGGATTATGTCTGCCCAACCCCGATGCCCCCTCAGGTCTTAATGGGAGACAAAGGGAAATCCGAGACAGGGTGATAACAAGGGGCCCTCTGACTAAGCAACCAGGCCAGGGGTTACAAGCTATCTAACTTAAACCAAAAGTATGTGCGGACAAACCGCCAGGGAAAAGGACAACCAAAGATCCACTGATCCGTTACTCCTATCCAGCACCGCTGGATACCAGAGTGGATTTGTGGGAGCGGAATCCTCCGCAAAAGCTCCAGAACACAATAAACTAAATAATAAACAGTAAGCGGTCAAGCCGCAACACACGGCTACGCCGCGACTCACGAACACCACAGGATGTTAAAGGTGCTCGGTCGGACTCCAGGAATAGATGACAAATTCCGAGTACTGGATCACTGAGGACAGGAACAACCGGGTTGAGCAGGACTGGAAACTCTCTGTAACTGACACAGCAAACAGGAAGCTATCACCGGCGTCTGTGAGAAGTCCTGAGAGTGCTTAAATTTGGGAGCCCTCCAATCATGATCCAGACAGGGTAATCACATAATGATGTCGTGCAGCTGCATGCTGCACGGCCAGAATACACAGGCACTGTTTAATTAAGACCCAGCAACGGGGAACGCGGTCTGACCGTGGCGTCCCCGTTGCTAGGGTCTGAGCGGCTCCGTGCGCCCGGCGTCAAGCGTTGCTAGGGAGCCGGCGGCTGTCTGCCTGCGGCGTCCCTAGTTGCTAGGCGCCGGGCCGCGCTGACGGGCGGACCCTCGGCGCCTAACAACGGGTGTCTGAGTTAGCGGCTTTGTCTCACAAGAGTCCTTATTTAATCTTCCATGAAGATAGAGCAGAGTTGAGGACTCGTCAACAATTTCTGCCGAAAGTGGTTTCATCATTCCACACGAACCAGCCTATTGTGGTACTAGTGGCTCCTGACGCCTTCGCGGAGTCAAAATCCCTCGATGTTGTCAGGGCCTTGAAGATTTATGTCGCCAGAACGGCTCCACTTAGGAAAACAGGGGCTCTGTTTATTCTGTATCCTGCCAACAAGATTGTAACGCCTGCTTCCAAGTAGACTATTGCGCGCTGGATCTGTAATACGATTCAGCAGGCTCATTCTATGGCTGGATTGCCGTTACCAAAATCAGTAAAGGCCCACTCTACCAGGAAAGTGGGCTCTTCCTGGGCGGCTGCCCGCGGGGTCTCGACATTACAACTCTGCCGAGCAGCTACTTGGTCGGGTTCAAACACTTTTGCAAAATTTTACAAGTTTGATACCCTGGCTGATGAGGACCTCATGTTTGGTCAATCGGTGCTGCAGAGTCATCCGCACTCTCCCGCCCGTTCTAGAGCTTTGGTATAAACCCCATGGTTCTTGAAGCGTTCCCAGCATCCTCTAGGACGTATGAGAAAATAGGATTTCTCTAACGTCCTAGTGGATGCTGGGGACTCCGTCAGGACCATGGGGAATAGCGGCTCCGCAGGAGACAGGGCACATCTAAAGAAAGCTTTTAGGATCACATGGTGTGTACTGGCTCCTCCCCCTATGACCCTCCTCCAAGCCTCAGTTAGGTTTTTGTGCCCGTCCGAGCAGGGTGCAATCTAGGTGGCTCTCCTAAAGAGCTGCTTAGAAAAAGTTTTTTAGGTTTTAAATCTCAGTGAGTCCTGCTGGCAACAGGCTCACTGCATCGAGGGACTTAGGGGAGAGATTTTCAACTCACCTGCGTGCAGGATGGATTGGAGTCTTAGGCTACTGGACATAGCTTCAGAGGGAGTCGGAACACAGGTCATCCTGGGGTTCGTCCCGGAGCCGCGCCGCCGACCCCCCTTACAGATGCTGAAGATCGGAGGTCCGGAAAGAGGCGGCAGAAGACTCTTCAGTCTTCATGAAGGTAGCGCACAGCACGGCAGCTGTGCGCCATTGTTGCTACACACTTCTCACTGACCAGTCACGGAGGGTGCAGGGCGCTGCTGGGGGCGCCCTGGGCAGCAATATTAATTACCTTTTGTGGCAAAGAATACATCACATATAGCCATTAAGGCTATATGTATGTATTTAACCCAGGCCAGATTTCACAAAACCCGGGAGAAAAGCCCGCCGGAAAGTGGGCGGAGCTTATTCTCCTCAGCACTCAGCGCCATTTCCTGCTCAGCTCCGCTGTGAGGAAGGCTCCCAGGACTCTCCCCTGCACTGCACTACAGAAACAGGGTAACAAAGAGAAGGGGGGCATAAATTGGCGATATTTATATATTAAAAGCGCTTATAACAAAAACAACACCTTTTAGGGTTGTTTATATACATTTATAGCGCTTTTGGTGTGTGCTGGCAAACTCTCCCTCTGTCTCCCCAAAGGGCTAAGGGGGTCCTGTCTTCGATTAGAGCATTCCCTGTGTGGCTGCTGTGTGTCGGTACGTGTGTGTCGACATGTATGAGGACGATGTTGGTGTGGAGGCAGAGCAATTGCCGGTAATGGTGATGTCACCCCCTAGGGAGTCGACACCGGGATGGATGGCTTTAGTTATGGAATTACGTGATAATGTTAGTACATTACAAAAGTCAGTAGACGAAATGAGACGGCCGGAAAACCAGTTGGTACCGGCTCAGGCGTCTCAGACACCGTCAGGGGCTGTAAAACGTCCCTTACCTCAGTCAGTCGACACGGGTACCGACACAGATGAATCTAGTGTCGACGGTGAAGAAACAAACGTATTTTCCAACAGGGCCACACGTTATATGATCACGGCAATGAAGGAGGCTTTGCAGATCGCTGATTCTGCTGGTACCTCAAAAAGGGGTATTATGTGGGGGGTGAAAAAACTACCTGTAGCTTTTCCAGAATCAGAGGAATTGAATGACGTGTGTGATGAAGCGTGGGTTAACCCAGATAGAAAACTGCTAATTTCTAAGAAGTTATTGGCATTATACCCTTTCCCACCAGAGGTTAGGACGCGCTGGGAAACACCCCCTAGGGTGGATAAGGCGCTCACACGTTTATCAAAGCAAGTGGCGTTGCCGTCTCCTGATACGGCCGCCCTCAAGGATCCAGCGGATAGGAGGCTGGAAACTACCCTGAAAAGTATATACACTCATACTGGTGTTATACTGCGACCGGCAATAGCCTCAGCCTGGATGTGCAGTGCTGGGGTAGTGTGGTTGGATTCCCTGACTGAAAATATTGATACCCTGGATAGGGACAGTATTTTATTGACTCTAGAGCAATTAAAGGATGCGTTTCTTTATATGCGAGATGCTCAGAGGGATGTTTGTGCTCTAGCATCAAGAGTAAGTGCGATGTCCATATCTGCCAGAAGAAGTTTATGGACGCGACAGTGGTCAGGTGATGCGGATTCCAAAAGGCATATGGAAGTATTGCCATATAAAGGAGAGGAATTATTTGGGGTCGGTCTATCGGACCTGGTGGCCACGGCAACTGCCGGCAAATCCACTTTTTTACCTCAGACCCCCTCCCAACAGAAAAAGACACCGTCTTTTCAGCCGCAGTCCTTTCGCTCCTATAAAAACAAGCGAGCAAAAGGACAGTCTTATCTGCCGCGAGGCAGAGGAAAGGGTAAGAGAGGGCAGCAAGCAGCCCCTGCCCAGGACCAGAAGCCCGCCACGGGTTCTACAAAGCCATCAGCATGACGCTGGGGCTTTACAAGCGGACTCAGGAGCGGTGGGGGGGCGACTAAAGATTTTCAGCAATCAGTGGGCTCGCTCACAGGTGGACCCGTGGATCCTGCAGATAGTATCTCAGGGTTACATGTTGGAGTTCGAAAGGTCTCCCCCTCGCCGGTTCCTAAAGTCTGCTTTACCAACGTCTCCCTCAGAAAGGACGACGGTATTGGAAGCCATTCACAAGCTGTATTCTCAGCAGGTGATAGTCAAGGTACCCCTCCTACAACAGGGAAAGGGGTATTATTCCACACTATTTGTGGTACCGAAGCCGGACGGTTCGGTAAGACCTATTCTAAATCTGAAATCCTTGAACCTGTACATACAGAAATTCAAGTTCAAGATGGAGTCACTCAGAGCAGTGATAGCGAATCTGGAAGAAGGGGACTTCATGGTGTCCCTGGACATAAAAGATGCTTATCTGCATGTCCCGATTTACCCCTCACACCAAGGGTATCTCCGGTTCGTGATACAAGACTGTCATTATCAGTTTCAAACGCTGCCGTTTGGTTTGTCCACGGCCCCTCGGGTCTTTACCAAGGTAATGACCGAAATGATGGTTCTTCTACGAAGAAAAGGCGTATTAATTATCCCTTACTTGGACGATCTCCTGATAAGGGCAAAGTCCAGAGAACAGCTGGAAGTCGGTGTAGCACTAACCCAAGTAGTGCTTCAGCAACACGGGTGGATTCTGAATCTTCCAAAATCTCAATTGACCCCGACAACACGTCTGCTGTTCCTGGGAATGATTCTGGACACAGTTCAGAAAAAGGTGTTTCTCCCGGAGGAGAAAGCAAGGGAGTTATCCGAACTTGTCAGGAACCTCCTAAAACCAGGAACTGTGTCAGTACATCAATGCACAAGAGTCCTGGGAAAGATGGTGGCTTCTTACGAAGCAATTACATTCGGCAGATTCCATGCAAGAACATTTCAGTGGGATCTGCTGGACAAATGGTCCGGATCGCATCTGCACATGCATCAGCGGATAACACTGTCACCAAGAACAAGGTTGTCTCTCCTGTGGTGGTTGCAGAGTGCCCATCTGTTAAAGGGCCGCAGGTTCGGCATACAGGACTGGGTCCTAGTGACTACGGATGCCAGCCTACGGGGCTGGGGAGCAGTCACACAGGGAAGAAACTTCCAGGGTGTATGGTCAGACCTGGAGAAGTCTCTTCGCATAAATATACTGGAGCTAAGAGCGATATACAATGCTCTAAGCTTGGCAAAACCGCTGCTTCAGGGTCAGCCGGTGTTGATCCAGTCGGACATCATCACGGCAGTCGCCCACGTAAACAGACAAGGCGGCACGAGAAGCAGAAGAGCAATGACAGAAGCTACAAGGATTCTTCGCTGGGCGGAAAATCATGTCATAGCACTGTCAGCAGTGTTCATCCCGGGAGTGGACAACTGGGAAGCAGACTTCCTCAGCAGACACGACCTTCACCCGGGAGAGTGGGGACTTCATCCGGAAGTTTTCCACATGATTGTGAACCTTTGGGAAAAACCAAAGGTGGACATGATGGCGTCTCGCCTCAACAAAAAACTGGACAGATATTGCGCCAGGTCAAGAGACCCTCAGGCAATAGCTGTGGACGCTCTGGTAACACCATGGGTGTACCAGTCAGTGTATGTGTTTCCTCCTCTGCCTCTCATACCAAAGGTACTGAGAATTATTCGGAAAAGGGGAGTAAGAACAATACTAGTGGCTCCGGATTGGCCAAGAAGAACTTGGTATCCGGAACTTCAAGAGATGCTCACGGAGGATCCGTGGCCTCTACCTCTAAGAAGGGATCTGCTTCAGCAGGGACCTTGTATGTTCCAAGACTTACCGCGACTGCGTTTGACGGCATGGCGGTTGAACGCCGGATTCTAAAAGAAAAGGGCATTCCAGAGGAAGTTATTCCTACCTTGATTAAGGCTAGGAAGGAAGTGACCGCACAACATTATCACCGCATTTGGAGAAAATATGTTGCGTGGTGTGAAGCCAAGAAGGCTCCAACGGAAGAATTTCAATTGGGTCGATTCTTACATTTCCTGCAGGCAGGATTGTCTATGGGCCTCAAATTGGGGTCTATTAAAGTTCAAATTTCGGCCTTATCAATCTTCTTCCAGAAGGAATTGGCTTCAGTGCCTGAAGTACAAACTTTTGTCAAGGGTGTACTACATATACAGCCCCCGATTGTGGCCCCAGTGGCACCGTGGGATCTAAACGTAGTTTTGAATTTTCTCAAATCTCATTGGTTTGAGCCTCTCAAATCTGTAGATTTGAAGTATCTTACATGGAAAGTAACCATGCTACTGGCCCTGGCTTCAGCCAGGAGAGTTTCAGAGTTGGCGGCTTTATCGTACAAAAGCCCATATCTGATTTTCCATTCGGACAGGGCAGAACTGCGGACACGTCCTCATTTTCTCCCTAAGGTGGTTTCGGCTTTTCACTTGAACCAGCCTATTGTGGTGCCTGCGGCTACTAGCGACTTGGAGGACTCCAAGTTACTGGACGTTGTCAGAGCATTAAAAATATATATTTCAAGGACAGCTGGAGTCAGAAAATCTGACTCGTTGTTTATATTGTATGCACCCAACAAGATGGGTGCTCCTGCGTCTAAGCAGACGATTGCGCGTTGGATCTGTAGCACAATCCAACTTGCACATTCTGTGGCAGGCCTGCCACAGCCTAAATCTGTAAAGGCCCACTCCACGAGGAAGGTGGGCTCATCTTGGGCGGCTGCCCGAGGGGTCTCGGCATTACAACTTTGCCGAGCAGCTACGTGGTCAGGGGAGAACACGTTTGTAAAATTTTACAAATTTGATACTCTGGCTAAGGAGGACCTGGAGTTCTCTCATTCGGTGCTGCAGAGTCATCCGCACTCTCCCGCCCGTTTGGGAGCTTTGGTATAATCCCCATGGTCCTGACGGAGTCCCCAGCATCCACTAGGACGTTAGAGAAAATAAGAATTTAGTTACCGATAATTCTATTTCTCATAGTCCGTAGTGGATGCTGGGCGCCCATCCCAAGTGCGGATTGTCTGCAATACTTGTACAAAGTTATTGTTACAAAAAAAAAAAAAATCGGATTATTATTATTGTTGTGAGCCATATTTTCAGTGGCTACTTCGTTTGTTATCATACTGTTAACTGGGTTCAGATCACAAGTTGTACGGTGTGATTGGTGTGGCTGGTATGAGTCTTACCCGGGATTCAAGATCCTTCCTTATTGTGTACGCTCGTCCGGGCACAGTACCTAACTGAGGCTTGGAGGAGGGTCATAGGGGGAGGAGCCAGTACACACCATGTGATCCTAAAAGCTTTCTTTAGATGTGCCCTGTCTCCTGCGGAGCCGCTATTCCCCATGGTCCTGACGGAGTCCCCAGCATCCACTACGGACTATGAGAAATAGAATTATCGGTAAGTAAATTCTTATTTTTAATACCTACCGGTAAATCCTTTTCTCTTAGTCCGTAGAGTATGCTGGGCGCCCGTCCCAGTGCGGACTCTATCTGCAGTTATTAGTTATGTTTACACACGGGTTGTGTTATGTTGTAGTCAGCCTATTGCTGACGTTGTTCATGCCGTTGACTGGAGTTTGTTAATGCCATGTTGTACGGCATGTTGAGGTGTGAGCTGGTATGTGTCCCACCTTAGTTACCTATAAATCCTTTCCTCAAAATGTCCGTCTCCCTGGGCACAGTTCCTATAACTGGAGTCTGGAGGAGGGGCATAGAGGTAGGAGCCAGTTCACACCCCTTCAAAGTCTTAAAGCGCCCATTTCTCCTGCGGATCCCTTCTATACCCCATGGTTCTTGAAGCGTCCCCAGCATCCTCTACGGATTAAGAGAAAAGAATTTACCGGTAGGTATTAAAATCCTATTTTTTGCCCACTTTTTGCCCTCTAGCAACTGTATACAGTGCCACTGCCTGTTGGACGTATTGCATATGATTTTGAAGCGGGGCACACCAATGCACTTACCACTCATAGGGTGGGGTGCGTGTAGCCCATGACCACATCACTCAAATACATACAAACAGAGAACCCAGCACTTACCCAAGTAAGCTCACTTATCCTCAACACTTCAATAAATAAATTATGGGAGTTTAGTTAGTGGATTGGCCAATACCCAGAAGCCTGCAAACTGATCGCCAAGGTACCCCACCTTCATGCAGGTCCTACACCAGCCGTGGCCAACCTGTGGCTCCTGAGCCGCATGCGGCTCTTTCTTTATTCAAATGTGGCTCCCGACACTCAGTCACCTGACCACAACAGATCCTGGAAACTGGTTAACTCCAACCAGACACACAGCAGCACTACGGCGACTGAAAACTGAGGGAGCCAGATACTGGGCTGTAGTGACATATGAGGGTGGGCTGGAGTGACACAAGGGGGAGCTGGCTGGAGTGACACAGAAGGATCCTGGCAGGAGAGACATAATGGGGGAGCTGACTGGAGTGATACAGGAGGGTGCTGGCAGGAGTGACAAAGGAGAATCCTGGCAGGAGAGACACAATGGGGGAGCTGACTGGAGTGATTCAGGAGGGTGCTGGCAGGAGTGACAATGGAGAATCCTGGCAGGAGAGACACAATGGGGAGCTGACTGGAGTGACACAGGAGGGAGCTGGCTGGAGTGACACATTGACACATGGGGAGCTGAAGTGTATTATGTGAATATGGCTTTTTCAATATATTTTATGTGGATCTGGATTTTTAAATAATTTTATGTGGAAGTGTCTTTTTCAGTGTATTTTATGTTGATTCTGGCTTTAAAATGTATTTTATGTGGATCTGGCATTTTCATTGTATTTTATACCATGGGGTGTGGCCTAGCAGGCACAAGGTCACACCCCATTTTTGCACACGCGCCTTCGGCTTGATGTTGGCTCTTTGACGTACCTAACAATATTTTTTGGCTCTTTGTCTCTGACTGGTTGGCCACCCCTGTCCTACACTATCACAGAGTTTTAAAACCTGACTACTGTTTCACACATCATCTGCCTGCTAGATTTAATGCATACTTGCCTACCTGACCCTCTCCATGAGGGAGAAAATGCTCTGTTCCTGGACTTTCCTGGTAATGTATAATTGCCATCACCTGTGGTGAGCTAGTTAATTGATAAGAAAGGTGTTTCACCACAGGTGATGGCAATCATACATTACCAGGAAAGTCCAGGAACAGAGCATTTTCTCCCTCATGGAGGGGGTCAGGTAGGCAAGTATGATTTAATGTGCACCTGCCACACACTTTATGGCTTTTAAAGGTACACTAGTCACCTTACACTGGCTAATAGATTGCTAAGGAACAGGTGAGACAGGTTTCAGGATAATAGAGTCCACATAGGGGTGCATGAGAAAGCTAGTGGCCACGGTTAATAAGAGATTAACCCCATCATATACACAAAAAGAAAACCACAGCACTCACCACCCCAGAAGCGGGGCACACCAATGCACTTACCACTCATAGGGTGGGGTGCATGTAACACAGCACTCGCCACCCCAGAAGCGGGGTACACAACTGCAGCAGATGATGTAGTCAGGTTTTAAAACTCCGTGATAGTGTAGGACCTGCATGAAGGTGGGGTACCTTGGCGATCGGTTTGCAGGCTTCTGTGCATTGGCCAATCTACTAACAAAACCCCCATCATTTATTTATTGAAGTGTTGAGGATAAGTGAGCATACTTGGGTGAGTACTGGGCTCTCTGTTTGTATGTGTGCGCGTATGTGTATATATATATATATATATATATATATATGATGCAGAGGGTCCGGCACTCCAATAACTGTTTCAAAGTTCCCTGGTGCCCTCACATTCCAATGAGGTAAATACAATGCAGGCGGCGTGCGGCACTCAGGCTGAAAAGGAGGAAATCACCACTGTCCAAACTTCAACGTTTCAATTTTACTAAGAAAATTGTTATCAGGAAAATAAACAATACAAAAATGTGCTTACCTTATACTCTTCACCAAAGTGCTGTGTGTGGCGCCCGTTCGCCTGCTGCGGAGCAGTGTGGTGACGTCATCGCGTACAGTGCGATGCACGTCAGTGAGAGACCCGTCACCATGGAGACCCGGTGTAACTCTCCTGTATGTAAACAAACAAAGCATAGAGGCATATAGAGGGGATCCTCAACCGTGGGAGAGTACAATGATAATTGGTATATTGAGAGCCACACATAGATATGAGGTGCCCCATAGTAATGGCCTACTAACTGAGAACAAGGGGGATACTAGGGCCACTGCTAGAGATCTATGGAGGACTACACAATAGGGAATGCGGGTTAGGGATATACTTGGAGCATATAATGCATCACATGAAGCAATGAGCTGACACTTAATGTAAGAGACAGCTAACTCCAAAAAATAAATAAATGGACAAGTAACTAGATGTGATCTAACCAAGGGACACCGGTTGTGAACATTAATCAACAATATAAACCAGTGGTGCACCGATGATGTGCAAGACATTCCCATAGGAGGTTAGAAGAAACATGCTACTGGTAATGCTTCATTTAGTCCTCGTGGTGTAATCACATCCAATTTCTGAATCCATCTGGATTCACATCTCAGGAGGGCCTTGTGTCTATCTCCGCCTCTGATCCTGGTAGGAATGTGGTCTATCATGCGGTAACGTAGGCTGGCCAAAGAATGTTTCAAGGTTACGAAGTGGCGTGCCACCGGCTGTTCCCTTGTCCCTTTGGATATGGCCATTCTAATGGCCGATCTGTGAGCTGTCATCCTTTCCTTAAATTTTCTCTTGGTTTTGCCGACGTAACTGAGGCCGCATGGACAGATGATTTGGTAGATCACAAAAGTGGATTCACATGTAAGATGGTGTTGAATATGTATTTTGTGGCCCAAATGTGGGTGGCAAAAGGTATCTCCTGGAATGAGATATTGGCATGTTGTACAAGTGCAACGGAAGCAGCCAAGTTTGCGGGTTGTCAGAAAGGTTGTACTGACAGATTTTGTTTTGAGGGAAATGTCCGTTTTAACTAGCATATGTCTTAGATTTTTTGATCGTTGATAACAAGGCATGATCTTAGTATTCTGTAATTTCAACTTGTTATCAGTTTTGATAAGGTGCCAGTGCTTTTTCGTGATTTTATTTGTCGTGTCTGAGGCAATTTTAAAGGTACTTTTCCACGGTAGTTTTAATCCTGCGGTATTATTTGCTCTCTTCCGTAGTAGTGCACCTCTGTCCATTGATAGTACTTTAGACTTAGTATTATTCAGATGTTTAGAATCATAACCTCGCAGTATGAATCGGCTAATGAGATCATCCATTTGAGCTGATGCCATATCTTTATCTGTGTTAATCCGATGAGTTCTGATCATCTGCGAGTATGGGAGGCCTAATTTTAGCCCCTTAGGGTGACAACTGGAGTTGTGGAGAAAAGTGTTCCTATCTGTTGGTTTTGAGAACACTGTGGTACTGATGCTTGAGTTATTAATGGAGATTTTGACGTCCAGAAAGTCGATGGTATTCAAATCCATTTTATACGTCCGTTTAACTGGGCTCTCGGACGCATTGTGTGTGTCCAAGATGAGCTGTAGTGTTTCTTGGGGGCCCTTCCAAATGATCAAAAGATCATCTATGAATCTCTTGTATAAGATGATATTGGCTGAAACTGTAGGGTCAGAGAAAAAGATATCCTGTTCAACATCGAACATATATATGTTTGCATACGTGGGTGCCACGGCCGATCCCATGGCACACCCGCGTAATTGGAGAAAAATGCATTATCAAACAAAAAGAAATTCCTCGTTAACACAAGTTCTAATAGGTGTAACAGGATTTCAACATGAGCAGGATCAAATTTCAATTTCTCAGACAGTACTTTCTTTACAGCGTTAAGGCCCTCAGGGTGTGGAATTATCGTATTTAGGCAGGTTACATCAGCCGTTACAAACCATGTATCTTGTGGTATATTGTCTAATTCATTCAATTGATTAAGTAGAGCAGTTGTGTCCATAAGGGTATGCGGATGTTGTTGCACGTATGGCTGTAGTATGGAGTCTAGTAAGACTGATGTCGGCTGGAATAGCGACCCCCTCGCTGAAATGATCGGCCTCCCTGGTGGTGGGTTGACACCCTTGTGGATCTTTGGGACTGTATATAGGATGGGTACCACTGGATGTTCTGGGAGTAGCAGTGCCATGACCTCTTCTGTAATGATCCCTGCGTCATATGCCAATAGTAAGGCTTCTTTAAGTTCTTTCGTGAATGATATAGTTGGATTGCCATTCAATTTGGTGTATACCCCTGGTTCGTCCAATTGACGGTAAATTTCTGTCCGATAGTCAGAGATGTCTTGCAGGACAATGGCCCCGCCCTTGTCTGCTGGTCGAATAATCAATTGGGTATTGTTAGATAGATTTTGGAGGGCCATAGATTCAGACTTTGATAGGTTACGTTTATGGGTCTTGTTCAAAAGTGGCAATTGTAGTGTCTCCTGATCCACTAAACGCATATACATCTTGATACTAGCGTTATTTGATAGTGGGTCAAAAGTGGAAGCTGGTTTAAATTGTAACAACTTCTTCGGTATAGTACTGCTGGTTTCCATCTGGTTATCAGCAAAATATTCTTTATATTTAAGCGTGCGATGCAGTTGATTTTTCGCCACCTGCCATTTCAGGTCATCAAACGGAGCTGATTGTATAAATGATAGACCCTTTGATAGGAGGTTTCGTTCACTGTTGGATAATTCATGGTGTGACAGATTTATAATCACTTCCGCTTGTTTGATGCGGGTGGTTTCCTTCCACCTACAGTCGCACTTGTACTGGCCCCCTCGTCTGGTTGCTTTGCTTTGCGGGGTCTTACTGTACGAGTTACAACTTCTAAAGGGACAGTTTCCTTCTGGCGATTAGGGAGTGATTCCTGATCACTGTTAGTACTCTGACCCTCTGTGGACGTTTCTGTGTCCATGTCAGTTCTTGGATAGCGGCGGCGTCTGAAGGGTTTTTTCTTTGCCTCTGTGTTGTTACCTGATAGCCATCTGTAGACCTGATGATTTTCATAATCCTGATCTACTTTATCAAATTTGTCTTTCTTAAATTTGATCAAGTCCCGTTTATAAGTGGCTAATTGATTCTCTAATTTGACTAACCACTCGTTGTCTGAATCTGATGTCAATATCGGGAGATGAACTGTTTCATACTTGCTAATTTTCTCCTTGGAGTTCTCCACCTCCATGTTCGCTTGCTCTATGACTAATAGCATGAGGTCTGCTGAACATTTATTTAATATTGAGATCCATTTCCGGCAGAAAGCTGGATTGAATCTGCCAATCGTAGGGCAATTCCTTACCCTAAACCCCCTGGGAATCTTTTTAGCTCTGAAATAGTCACTCAATGTTATGGCATGGTATGTGAAGTCTATTTCTTTCTTCTTCATTCGAAGTAGATCTCTGAATATTATATCTGGGGTTAATGCCTCCGCTTAAGATAACAATTGTTCTTTGTGCAGAATAGCTTCTGTATCTGATTCAGAGTAACTAAAATATTCCTGTAGGGGGATTAGTGCTGGATTAAACAGGTTCTCCTCTCCTTGTGGTGCACTTTCCATGATGGTGCTGTGCAGGAATGAGTATACCGGGTCTATTGGTTCCGTGAGTTAAAAATGATTATTGCATGCACACAGTAATGCACTATGGTTCCTGGATGCAAAGAAATCTCAATGGCTCAATGAGCAATGTTGGTTGCCATGATCTGCTGGAATCCCCGTGGCGTGTGGATGCAGCATATGTATGATGCAGAGGGTCCGGCACTCCAATAACTGTTTTAAAGTTCCCTGGTGCCCTCACATTCCAATGAGGTAAATACAATGCAGGCGGCGTGCGGCACTCAGGCTGACAAGGAGGAAATCACCACTGTCCAAACTTCAACGTTTCAATTTTACTAAGAAAATTGTCATCAGGAAAATAAACAATACAAAAATGTGCTTACCTTATACCCTTCACCAAAGTGCTGTGTGTGGCGCCCGTTCGGCGGGTACCCGTTCGCCTGCTGCGGCGCAGTGTGGTGACGTCATCGCGTATAGCGCGATGCACGTCAGTGAGAGACCCGTCACCATGGAGACCCGGTGTAACTCTCCTGTATGTAAACAAACAAAGCATAGATGCATATAGAGGGGATCCTCAACCGTGGGAGAGTACATTATATGCTCCAAGTATATCCCTAACCCGCATTCCCTATTGTGTAGTCCTCCATAGATCTCTAGCAGTGGCCCTAGTATCCCCCTTGTTCTCAGTTAGTAGGCCATTACTATGGGGCACCTCATATCTATGTGTGGCTCTCAATATACCAATTATCATTATCATTTTTTTACTCCAATAAAATAAAAAATAAATAAAAATATAAATAAAAAATAGTAAAAAAATAAATAAAAATAAACATAAAAATAGAGTAAGGGAATATTACTGTGATAGAGGTTGCTAGGATGTACACCATTCAATGATGCTAGAATCAGCTTTTTTTAAATAAAAAAAGAATAGGAGATTAGGGAATAGTTACTTGAAGAGTTTTTAACCTAAATGTTGGTGTGTATTGTAGCTTGTAATTATATGGATGTGTGACCACCAGCGAAGTTAAACAGATAGAGACAGCAGGAATGATATCATACCGCATTGTATGCTATAAGTTGAAGTTAATATAAAGGGAGAACGAAGTGGAACGCAGGTGACCCGCATAAGGCGTCTATTGATGACGCAATACGCAGTGGACGCGGCCAAATGGTGGGAGTGGCTGAAGCGTACCATGTGACCGGATTGACGGGACTTAATGCCCGTACTCCCGCTGTGAGCACAGACATGCGCCGGACGGTGGAACGCACGCCGGGGAGTTCGGCTGATCAGGTAGTTGCTGGATGTAATGATTTCGCTGGTGTAAACACACATTCATACAAGTTTGTAATAGTGTGTATTTGTTTTTTTGTTTTTTGGTATGTGTTAGATGTGGGTCTTAAAAGGCACGAAAAGCGGCCGAAGTCGACAGACATAGAAAATGACATGATGTACCATAAGAATTCATAACATGTAAAAACCATAAACAAATGGAGCCATACCATTGATATTAATACTTGGAGATATTGAGAGTATTTGAGTATCTCTAATGGAATGATAAAAGAGGATTGATATAACGGATAAACCTGAAGTGGTGTATTGACTCCTATATGGACATGTTTATGAAGATGATGAATTGATACAACTGTACCTGCAGATTGAATTGAATAAAATAACTGTATATTTTGGAACTGAAAAAGTAGTGAGTGCACTTGCTTTGGGAGATATTGGAGGTCGCTACAAGGGACTATTAAGGACGCACCCTACATGTTGAAAAGGAGAGTGAATCTATGTAAAGGAGGATATATATATATATATATATATATATATATTGTGACAAGAACACTGGGATAGTGTTTGAGGGCAGGGATGTTTGTCCCAGGTTCTTGTCTTACATGTTTTAGAAAATGAAAACTTATAGGAAAATGCTTTTGTTTTGTTAGAACCTTTTCAGTTTGCTGGAAAAGCTGGATAAGGGCCCTGAGAGAGAGATAGGGCGAGTTCCAGACATTGGGCCCAGTTCGGATCTTTGGCCTCACAGAGGGCTAATCAGGGCTTTCAGCTGTACAAGAGCCTTATAGGGCTTCTAGCCTGATTAATGGGGGGAGACTGCCTGGGAAGACTGCAGGATCTCTGTGAGAGAAACACGCTTCCTGATGCAAGTGAGCTATACAGTGTTTACTGGAGAACTCTGTGTTTTTGTTTAGTGATAGTTAGGAACATTTTGTGTTTAGTTAGTGCCGGACAGGCAAGGTATTTTCTTTTGGTGTTTGTTTTATTTTCTGTATAATAAAACTGGCTGGGGCCAGTTGTACCACAAACTGGACTTGTGTAATTCCTCAGCTGCTGCGTGCTGCCATTTACCCCAGGAAACGGCACCTTGTACCTTTACAGTGTTACAAAATAAATATATATATATATATATATATATAAATATTTGACGAGCGGTGGGGTGAGGCAGAGCCTTTCCTGTCATACTAACGTTTGTGCCAGAGTTTTGACTGTATAATGTATATGAAAAATACAAAGAATATGTTAGAAATTTCTTCTTTGTATTATTCTAATAATTTTTATAGTCAAAACTCTGGAGTACCCTTACAGTGTTACAACTTGGTGGAGAATGCGAGCATGCCGTTCTGCGCATAAGTGAAAGCAGCAGCTTTATGAGGCCTGCAGAAAACGGTGGTTTATGCAGATACAGGCCAGTGTGAAGTTACTGAGACTCGCCCTGAGGATTTGATATATGTCCTGGGTGAAAGCAGCTACAAAGCCGCCTGAAAAGTCTGTCGACATGGAGGAACTGCTCAAAGCCTTGCTGCAAGCTACAGCGGCTCAGCAGGAGGCCAACAGACAGCAGCAGGTGGCAATGGAGGAACTTTACAGGCAACAGCGTCAGGATAGAGAGGCCTTAACAGAAGTGGTGCAGAGCCTTGCGGCCCGGATTGGAGATATGGCCATCAGTGCTTCGACCAGCTCTAGTTCTATATGGGCCAGTCACTTCCTGCAGAAAATGACAGAGGATGATGATGTGGAGGCCTACCTGACCACATTTGAAAGGACTGCCAAGCGTGAGAACTGGCCGAAAGCACAGTGGGCCAGTCTGCTGGCACCTTTTCTGTCAGGTGAGCCCCAAAAAGCGTACTTTGATTTAAGCCCTGCTGAGGCTCGGGACAATGATAAACTAAAGACTGAGATCGTGACCCGCCTGGGAGTCACGCTGTCAGTACGAGCACAACGGGTGCACCGTCGGGTGTACGCCATGGAGAAGCCTCCTCGCTCCCAGATGCATGACCTTATTCAGCTAACAAAAATATGGTTACAGCCAGAGACATTAACGGGTCCCCAGATGGTTGAAAGAGTTGTCATGGACCGCTATTTGAGATCTTTGCCCGTGGTCCTGCGCAAGTGGGTGAGCCATGGAAACCCGGATACTGCTGACCAATTTGGTGGACATGGTAGAGAGGTATTTGGCAGCAGAGGAACTACTGATGACCACCCAGCAACCCATAGATCCTCGACAGCGCCCTTCAGTAAAGACTGGTAAGACTGTTCCGTGGGAAAACGTTGCTGGGTGGTTAAGAGAACGCAAGGCTGGAGAGACTGTAAACACTGGCCCTGGAGACAGGCCAATGGGGCTAGAACGGTCTATGCTGCCCAAACGGGTTGATAATCGTGTGGTTAAATGTTTTAGGTGTGGTATGCCAGGTCATGTTATTGCCAATTGCCCAGTCACGCAAGAACCCATGCAATGTGATGCTGCCTTTGAATGTCGCAGAATGTCTTTCTTTGCTAGGTTAGTCTGTACTGTGTTACCTTCACCTGAGCTGGAAAAACAAATGTATGATGTGTTCTTAGAGGGTAACCGGGTAGAGGCCTTGCTAGATTCATGAAGTTTAGCTACCCTCGTAATAGCTGGGTTAGTGAACCCCTTAAAGGTCCAGCAAATACCTATTGGGGTAACTTGCATACATGGGGATACCCAATATTATGTCACTGCTGAAGTGAATATAGAAACTTGTTGTGGGTCAGCAATTGTTAAAGTAGTACTGGTCCCCACCTTGGTGCATGAGGCCATAATAGGGAGGGATTTTCCTCATTTTTGGAAACTGTGGGAATCACGGTTATCAACAACAGATGTGAGAAGTAAAGAGACAGTTGATAATACCGGTGCTTTTATGGATGTACGTGTGTCTTCGGAACTTTCTGACCCTTTGCCTTTTGCTAGTTTGGCTGGGGAAGTGACAGATGGGGAGTCCAGTGAGGACCCTCTTGCTGGGAACAGAGACATAGTAGTTAGAACTGAAAGCGTGCCTAACCTGGAGGTAAATAAGGATCTGTTTGCGTCTGAACAGTTAAAGGATCCTACCTTAATAAAGGCTAGAGAGAATGTTAAGGTTGTTAATGGGGAACCTGTGGTACCAGGTGACAGGGTTACGTATCCCCACATGGCCATCTGTAATGAGCTCTTGTACCACATTGTCAAAAGGGGTGAGGATGTGGTGGAACAGCTGGTAGTTCCCCAGCCATATCGGAGAACGGTACTAGATTTAGCTCATAGTCACGTTACAGCAGGACATTTAGGGGCAGAAAAAAACACTGAAAGAGTTTTACAAAGGTTCTTTTGGCCAGGGGTTTATAAAGAAGTGTCTGAATATTGTTCTTCCTGTCCTGAATGCCAGTATCATGCCCCTAGACCCCATTTCAGGAGCCCACTAGTTCCCATGCCTATTATAGAGGTCCCGTTTGACAGAATAGCCATGGATCTCGTGGGGCCCTTGTTAAAGTCTGCTCGGGGCCATCAGTATATCCTGGTAATTATGGACTATGCCACTCGATATCCTGAGGCTGTCCCTTTACGCACTATCACAACCAAGGCGATAGCTAGGGAGCTGGTGCAGGTTTTTAGTAGAGTGGGAATACCAAAAGAAATTTTGACTGACCAAGGTACTCCATTTATGTCAAGGATCATGAAAGAATTGTGCAAATTATTTAAGGTCACTCACCTCAGGACGTCCATCTACCATCCCCAAACTGACGGGTTGGTGGAAAGGTTTAATAAAACATTAAAAAGTAAGTTAAAAAAGGTTGTTGATAGAGATGGGAAAAACTGGGATTGTTTGTTGCCCTACTTGTTAATGGCCATCAGAGAAATTCCTCAGTCCTCTACGGTGTTTTCTCCATTTGATTTGTTGTATGGTAGATACCCCAGAGGGCTGTTGGACATTGCCAAAGAGACGTGGGAAGGACAGCCCACTCCTTATAGAAGCGTTATTGAACATGTAACACAAATGCAGGATAGGATTGCAGCCGTGGTACCTATTGTCAGAGAGCACATGGAACAGGCCCAAAGTGCTCAACAGAGGGTATATAACCGGAGTGCCAAGATACGGGAATTTGCTCCTGGAGATAGAGTTCTTGTTTTGGTACCCACTGTGGAAAGCAAATTCCTAGCTAAATGGCAGGGTCCATTTGAGATTAGGGAAAAAGTGAATGAGGTTAATTACAAAGTATACCAGCCGGGAAAGAGAAAACCCGAACAAATCTACCATGTTAACGTAATCAAACCCTGGAAAGATAGGTTGTCTCTGTCAGCGGAGCCTTGCCCTTCGGTGTCTTCACCTCGGTTGCTTCCCGCAGTAAAGGTGTCGGAGACATTATCAGCTGTTCAGAACAATCAGGTTAAAGAATTTCTCATCCAAAATAGGGAGATATTTTCAGAGCTGCCTGGCCGAACGACCATAATAAAACATGACATTGTCACAGAACCAGGGGTCAGGGTCCATTTAAAGCCATATAGGATTCCTGAAGCTCAGCGAGAAGCTGTTTCTAAAGAAGTTAAAACCATGTTAGAACTTGGAGTCATAGAGGAATCTAACATTGAGTGGTCCAGTCCCATAGTTCTCATCCCGAAGCCCGACGGTAGCATACGCTTCTGTAATGACTTTCGTAAGTTAAATGAGGTGTCCAAGTTTGACGCATACCCCATGCCCCGTGTGGATGAGCTTATAGAAAGGCTGGGAACAGCCAGGTTTCTCACCACGTTGGACCTGACCAAAGGTTACTGGCAAATACCTTTATCTGATAGCGCCAAAGAAAAAACAGCCTTTTCGGTTCCTGAGGGGCTGTACCGGTATAAGATGTTACCCTTTGGGTTGCATGGGGCTCCAGCAACCTTTCAACGGGCGATGGATAAAATTTTGAGGCCCCATAGAAAATATGCAGCTGCCTATTTGGATGATGTGGTAATTCACAGTACAGACTGGGGTTCCCATTTGGTTAAAGTACAAGCAGTACTGGACTCAATCAGAGAGGCAGGGTTAACTGCTAACCCAAAGAAGTGCTGCCTCGCAATGGAGGAGGTCAAATACTTGGGCTTCACCATAGGCAGAGGTCTGATTAGGCCCCAATTGAATAAAATTGATGCTATTCAAATTTAGCCTCGTCCAGTGAATAAAAAACAGGTAAGGGCTTTTTTGGGAATAACTGGGTACTATAGATGGTTTATTCCCAATTTTGCAACCACAGCGGTGCCGTTGTCAGACCTTACCAAAGGGAAGCAGTCAAATATGGTGAAATGGAACCCTGATGCGCAGAAAAAGGGTTCCAAGCGTTAAAAGTGGCTTTGTGTTCACAACCAGTATTGAAAACACCAGATTTTTCAAAAGAATTTGTGGTACAGACAGATGCCTCAGAGGTAGGGATAGGCGCTGTGCTGTCCCAAACCAGAGATGGGGACGAACACCCTATCATTTATTTGAGTAGGAAACTCAATGAGCATGAAAAAAGGTATGCCATTGTGGAAAAGGAGGCACTAGATACCTTGAGATATTACCTCTTGGGTAGACAATAAAGACTAGTGACAGATCATGCCCCTTTAAAATGGATGTATGTAAATAGAGGCAAGAATGCTCGTGTAACTAGATGGTTTCTAGCGTTGCAGGATTTTAAGTTTACTGTCGAACATAGACCGGGTATACAATTGGCCAACGCAGATGCATTGTCCCGCATCTTCTGTTTGGGGGCTACAAGTGTTCCGGCCCCTAGGTCGAAACGGGAGGGGGATATGTGACAAGAACACTGGGATAGTGTTTGAGGGCAGGTATGTTTGTCCCAGGTTCTTGTCTTACATGTTTTAGAAAATGAAAACTTATAGGAAAATGCTTTTGTTTTGTTAGAACCTTTTCAGTTTGCTGGAAAAGCTGGATAAGGACCCTGAGAGAGAGATAGGGCGAGTTCCAGACATTGGGCCCAGTTCAGATCTTTGGCCTCACAGAGGGCTAATCAGGGCTTTCAGCTGTGCAAGAGCCTTATAGGGCTTCTAGCCTGATTAATGGGGGGAGACTGCCTGGGAAGACTGCAGGATCTCTGTGAGAGAAACACACTTCCTGATGCAAGTGAGCTATACAGTGTTTACTGGAGAACTCTGTGTTTTTGTTTAGTGATAGTTAGGAACATCTTGTGTTTAGTTAGTGCCGGACAGGCAAGGTATTTTCTTTTGCTGTTTGTTTTATTTTCTGTATAATAAAACTGGCTTGGGCCAGTTGTACCACAAACTGGACTTGTGTAATTCCTCAGCTGCTGCGTGCTGCCATTTACCCCAGGAAACGGCACCTTGTACCTTTACAGTGTTACTAAATAAATATATATATATATATATATATATATATATACAGCAATGTCAGCCCGGCACTCTGTTTGCAGATCCAAACATTGCCCTGGTGCCTTCAGTATAAATTTCAATATCGTGCAAAAAAGGCTGCGGCACTCAAGGTCTTTAGAAAAAGTCAAGTGTATTCAAATAGTCAGAAACATTCCATCGACGTTTCGGGGACTCCAACCCCTTTGTCCAGATGTGTACAAGTGTGTGTGCATGTAGAAAGACTCACCTTAAGTAGGAAGAAATCCACCGAGCGTGAAGAGATGCAGCTGCTCCGTGTCCCGCCGTGTGCGCCGTGCCGCGCATAGTGGTGACGTGCCGGCGCATCAGTGTGATGTCCGAGGGTGTGTTGCTAGGCAACGGCAAGCAGGAAGTGTGCGCCCATCGTGGTGCAGCTAGTGAAAGAAAGAATCAGTGACACCACAGATAGAACGGCTGACAGGCATGCTAATGAATTAGAGACGTAAATGTGAATATAAAGTAGCTGCCCTATGGGGTCATGCGGCAAGAAAGCAAAAGAATAGTCAGTGCCAGAGGCTAGTGTCTGAATGTGGCAAGAGGTTTCTAAAGGCTCTTACATTGAGACAACATGGTGTTATACTGAAAGAGGTGACAAGGCCCTGTATAGATAAGAATCAATATGTGACATCAAGGCAGAGATTCGCTTGTATATAAAACAATAAAATAAACACTTATCTGAAATAAAAAATGAAAAATGATATAGAAAATAATAAAAAAAAAACAAATGAAGAAATTAAATACATAAGGAAAGTATGCAAATAGAAAACAGGAAAAAGAAAAAAAATGGAATAGGAAAATTGCATAAAGTAATATTGATGTCCTAGATGGTCATAGCTGCTGCGCTCCAATTATATGGCTGTTAACCAGCCAGTTGATAACTGCCATCGATGTGACTAGAGTCCATACTAGCCGAAAGTGCTCCATATGATTCTTTCATTCAGGCCCGAAGGTTGAATGGTATTCAATTTATATATCCAGGACGATTCTTTTCTAAGAAGTAGTCCTTCTCTGTCGCCCCCACGTAAGGATTTTGGTACCTGATCGATTATGATATGCTTGAGGCCTGACAAGGTGTGATGAGCTTCAAAAAAATGTCTAGCCACCGGTTGATCGGAAGGTTTACCAGAAATTGCTGCTTTAATGGCCGAACGATGGAGGGCCATCCGTTCCCTTAAGGTCCTAATGGTTTTCCCCACATAGCATAAGCCACAAGGGCATATTATCACATAGATGATGTAAGTGGATGTACAAGTCACGGTGTGACGGATGTGGATCCTCCTATTGGTTGTCGGCATCGTAAACATAGGCCCTGTCAGCATGTGTGTGCAGGTCGTGCACCCCAAGCAACGATAACAGCCTGATTTCTTGGTGATAAATGTATCTTTTTGTGAGACATCTGTAGATTTGGGATAATCAGAGATGTCGGTGTGTACCAACATGTCCCGTAGATTACGTCCCCTTCTGTAGCTCATCATTGGTGTTTTATGTTTGAAGGGGAGTTGTGGATCGGTGGCGACTATGGGCCAAAGTGCCCTGTTGGCTCGATTTATCACAGGGCTCGAAGTGTCAAAAGTCGTGATCCATGGTATCCTCCTCTCCAGCACCTTCTTTTTGGACTGCATAAGTTCCTGACGTGGCATTTGCATCACCTCCTTTTTGGTGGCTTCCAAACTGGAACACTCGTACCCTCTGGCGATAAACTTCTGTATCAACTTGTCTAGTTCCCCCTCCAGGCCTTCCGGTTGGTTATGGATGCGTGCAACTCTGATCATTTGTGACCTGGGTAGACCCTGTTTCAACGGTCGGGGGTGATGGCTGTTCGCTTGAAGAAGAGTGTTCTTGTCCGTTGGCTTGTGGTAAACGCTCGTGCATAACTTGCCTTCGAGGATGGTAACAAGCACATCCAGATAGTTGATGGATGTGGTCGACAGTTGGTAAGTGATTTTAATAGGAGATGATCTGGTATTGATGGAAGCCAACAGGTGCTGTAGGGTGCTCTCATCCCCCGTCCATATTATAAACAGGTCGTCAATATACCTGGTAAAGAGTACAATATGTTTTGACAACTCCCGGTCCTGGAAGAACATGGTGGCTTCTTCTTTCAACATATATACGTTGGCGTATGATGGGGCCACGTTGCTGCCCATCGCACAACCGGTTCTTTGCTGGTAAAAGCGTCCATCAAATAGGAAGTAATTCCTGGTAAGGGTTAATTCAAGGAGCTTCATGTAGAGATCTAGATCTACATCAGTCATCCTTTCTTCGACAAGGAACGCTCTCATTGCGGCCAACCCGTCCCCGTGTGGTATGCTAGTGTAGAGGCTGCATATGTCGACTGTACACAGGAATGCCCCTTTTGGAACCGGACCAAAAGCGTCCAAAATCTGCAAAAATGAAGTGGTGTCCTTTAGGCAAGTAGGTTGTTTCAGTACCAGAGGTTGCAATATGCTGTCAAGAAATTGAGAAATAGGTTGATAAAGTGACTGCCGTGCCGAGATGATTGGTCGTCCAGGCGGAGTACTCAAATTCTTATGTATTTTAGGCACTGTAAATAAGATAGGGACTACCGGGTGCTTTTGTGTAAGTGCCCTAAGAAGTTTGTCTGAAATGAGTTCCTGTGCATGTGCTTCAGATAGAATGTTGTCCAGCTCTTGCTTGTAGATACCAGTGGGATCGGCAGTTAATGGACTGTATGTATTTGAATCCGACAGCTGTGTTATGATTTCTGACCTGTAGTATGCAAGGTCAAGAATCACTACCCCCCCCCACCCTTATCTGCGGGGCGGATAATGATGTCTTTGTAGGAGCCAAGGTTTTTGAGTGCCACCTGTTCCTGTTTGGTTAAATTATAGTGGTGCCTCTGTGTGGCCTTGGAATATTTGTCCACTGACTCGTCCAATAGTCGTATGTAAGCTTTAATAGAGGGATTGATGGAGGGGGGATCGAAGAGAGAATGGCTCCTTTTATTAAGGAATGACTGGAAGACTGGAGTAGATGATGAATTCTGCTCTGTCTGCTGGGAAAAATATTCCTGTCGACGTAACTTCCTTGAAAATTGAAAAAGATCTATTTTCCAAGAAAGCTCGTTATGTAAATTGGTGGGTACAAATGAGAGGCCATTATTGAGGACTTTTGACTCGGTTGGTGTGAGTGTGCGGCTAGAGAGGTTATATACTAGGTCTTGTTTTTTACAGCTCGATCTCTTGAGTCTCGTGTTCTGGCCGCCCCGACGGGTGGCCGCCCTTTTGTTTTTGAAGACTGAGGTGCTATTTATTTGACGAGCGGTGGGGTGAGGCAGAGCCTTTCCTGTCATAATAACGTTTGTGCCAGAGTTTTGACTGTATAAAGTATATGAAAAATACAAAGAATATGTTAGAAATTTCTTCTTTGTATTATTCTAATAATTTTTATAGTCAAAACTCTGGAGTTAAATGTCTATGGCAGCGCCTATCTTTTCTGCACATCTCTCTGATCAAAACTAACAACATTTCCAGGAGTTAATACTGCTGCACCTGCGTATTATAATGCCCACCTGTACCCTTTGGCTCATATATTGTGTGTAAATCTGGCTCTGGTACTAGCCAGTGCCTCCTGAGCCATTTACCTCACCGCACGTCCCTGGTATGTATGTGTGTATGTGGCAGCAGCCATATGCTCCTATATGTCTTGATGGAAGTGGACCAAACATGGTACACATACACTTCATTATCCAACTTAAAGTACTGGCGGGGTTTCAAGTGAAACAATCTACCCCTTGCTGGATATACAGTATATATTGTGGAAACTAATAGAGCATACAGTATGATGCACTGCAATATTCATTGACTTCTTGGCAGGGAGTGGATGGATATAATATCCAGGTCATTGAAGTCACAAGGTTACTTACTGCAATGTTATGCCTATAGGTTAATGAAGAGATCAACAAGTTTTAACCATCTGCATTGATGTTGAGAACTTTTCCATCAGTTAATAGTTGATATGTGGACAGTGTCTAAATACCCTGTAGAAATGGCTAGGTAAGTCCTTTTCACTGCAATAACCATGTTGGCGAACAGTGGAGTCTTTTTCAGGACTAATGGAATGGGGTTATAGGTGAGGACAATGTAATAAATCGAAGGCTGTATGCACATATATATATATATATATATATATATATACACACAAACCCATACATAGTAGTTCAATGTTAGAGTCAGCAATGCAGCCGCAGCACTTCTGAAATGTAGTCAGTGCTGCTGCTACAGTATTGACTCTTACTGGCTGAGCCGGAGTTCAAAGGTTCCATGCAATTGGGAGCTTTTCCTAATTGTGTGCCTACAAGAATCTGTAAACGCATATTTAGCTATCAGCAAAAATAAAATATTCCAATTTCTTCATGTGATACTAAGGCAGGTAGTGTGGTGCATAGTCATTATGTACAGCTGTGTCTGCTACAATGTTGTCTTCATACCTTTTAGTTGTGTACCACATCGGTATGAAGAAAGTATGCCACAGGCATATTGGGATTCTCCCAAATCCTGCTGATACTACAGAGGTATGCTGTACTGTGCTTTCAATAAATCCCATCAAATCTACCTGAATATTTTAACAATAGTTCTGCAGCACACTGATACAATCTTATAAAACATTTCTCAGGAGACTTTTTAAATATTTAGTGATATTTACTCAGATGCCAAAGTCCTGAATATTGCATGAGTTTTTCTCCTTGCTTGATCTCAAGACAATAAATATTCTGATGAGTTTGTACGGACAATTATATGTTTGTTTAAATACCTTTAGAGTATTGTCTGCTCACCAAATGTATACACGATTCATAAAGTGCACACTTCACTCATATTTAGCTTTAAATGAATATTTTTGCTAAGTTCTCTACCTAACTCATAGCTTGGTTTTTCCAGATTTTATTGAAATTAAGACATGTAATGCAGTTAATATTGTCAGTGTACTCTGAAGTAAAAGCATAGAACAAATAAACAATTAGAGATGGAATGAAATAATTTTCTTCTATGCCCTTTTCTCGCCATTATAACAATATACTACTTCCTGCAGTGCAGTATTGTCCACATAATGCATCAGGGTGCGCTGTGTCTGTTCTAACACTACTTTTAACCATTTGCTTGGCATGGTCACATCAGATGCGACCACACCAGACTGGGCTTTCCCTGACATGGTCACATCTTCCTGGTTCCCCACCCCCCAGTGCCTGCCGTGCTGTCGTTCACTGCTGAAGACTCGGTCCAGGAGCAGCCCCCACCCAGCGGCTGCAGACATTAGCAGCCGAAGGGGAAATAGGAAAAAGCAGCATTGTACCTTACCTCTGGACCCCTGGAGGCTACAGAGAGAAGCAGATGCCGAAAAAGTGTTCCATCAATGGTCGCAATGTTCTGGCATCAATGTTCTGAAATTATTATGGTTTTTTTGTTTTTTTTAAATTTTTCATGTATATAAAATTGTATTGGCTATATTTTAAATAAGTGTTCTTCACCTAATTCAATCATAAAAAAAAAAAACAACTACTTCTGAGCATTTTTTTGGAAAACATATTAGCCAGTAAAGTGGTTAATACAGACTGGGAGGTTGTAATTAAGTAATCAGTAAAAGTTGGGACATCTGTGGCAATTGTTTGCATCAACTTTCAAGGCTTAATTAAATTCCATTGCTACAGAACAGCTGTAATTTGTTAACCTGTTCCTTGAAAAAGGCTTTTGTTTTTTTATTTTTTAATTGACAGTATTTTTCATTGTTTTCTAACCTGAACTTTTTTTTTTCTTTTTTTATTTTTTTGGTTTTATTCTAAACATCTAACAGTTTACTGTCTTCCTTTGTACCATTTCAGGTTACAGTACTCGCTTGACTTGAATAGCTTGACTTTAAATAAAAACTAGATAAATGGGGGTGTTCTATCATTATATGAAATGTAAAATCAACATCAATCAAATTATTTTCTTGTGATTATGCATCAAGTATAAATGGTGCAAATTATCCTTCTAAGTGTGTCCTCCAATGTGAGCGCTTCAGCGTCTCTGTACACAACTACTCTCAGCAACACTCCTTTGTCACTCCAGTAACAGTAACTGCCAGGATTGCCCAACACTTGTCTAATACACTTCTTTGTGCGTGCGGCTGACTTTGTACTGCAACTCTGTATGAGCACAATCGGGGGACTATGAATTACATGCAATTAATGTTTAGTTTTTTTCTGCTCTTACAGCATTTCCCGTTTATTACATTGTGTCAATCAAGTAACATTTCACATCTTCAGACCTCTCTACCGAAATAATTGTAGATTTATACCTTAACACGGTCAGACCGACAGACATTTTATCTGGCAGCCTGATACCCAGCAGATATCTGGGCTCCTCCCTAGGGATGAGACACTTCCCCATTCCTTCCCTGTGAAGGAATGGGGTAAACATCCATCAGCCAGCCGTGGTGTGCATTCCAAAAACATTGCATTAGACGGACATGCTTTGCTTTGGTCGCGCACAGTACAATTATCTGGGCAATCCGCTGATATCAGGCGAATCGCCCAGATAATTGTATATTGGATACCCAGCATTATTTTTCTTTTTATAAACAATGTTGCCGTTACTGTATATGTAAGGAAGTGGATGTAGTTATGTGACCGGTGGTCAGGAGACCGTCTGTCACAATACCGACCACTACATCCCGCTCGCTCAAAATCTTGCCAGTCGGCATGCTGACCAACATAGACTATTCCCACTCCTTGGTGTCCACGACACCCATAGAGTGGGAATAGAACCTGTGGAGAGCGCAGCGAGCCACCAAGCCCGCATGGGGCTTTGTTGCGCTCGATCCGCCCCAAAAGCCATCTCACAGCCGGGATCCCGGCGTCGATATTGTGAGCCGGACACATATACCCAACCTTTTAAAGGTGGGATTTCAAATGTACTATTGTAGCAGAAAAATGAATATCAATGGATTACATATTGCTATCAGATCTAAATAACTGACTGCCCTTTTATGGCTGTGCTATTTGCCCATCATTAACAGGTGTCCATCATTAAAAAGATAAAAATCCGTAACAAAATCATACCATATCCAGTTGTACACATTACTGACAGATAGATAAACTAAGTATTTATAAAAAGAAAATACTTTGATATGTAATCTGTTTATCTGTCAGTAATGTGTACTGGATATGGTATGATTTTGTTACATATTTGTATGATTCTCTTACGTCCTAGAGCAGTGTTTTTCACCCACTGTGCCGTGGCACACTAGTGTGCCCTGAGCAGTCTCCAGATGTGCCGCCATAGAAGCTGAGCCAGTCCCATCAGTGTTTTGACGCTACTGAGGCCCTGGAATGATCAATACTGGTGGGTTTAGTGGCTGCAGAGCCAGTACTAATTTTGGGACTGGGGAGTGTTGGGCTTTTCTGTCTTTCTCAGATGTGGCTCAGACGTTACCTATGGAGAAGCTGCAACATGACATCCCTGGACACGCAATTGCAACATGCATTACCATTCTATTTGAGTGTGCCATGGCAATATTTAGATCTTGTTCAGCGTGCCGCGAGTTGTAAAAGGTTGAAAATCTCTGTCCTAGAGGATGCTGGGGTCCACATTAGTACCATGGGGTATAGACGGGTCCACTAGGAGCCACTGGCACTTTAAGATTTTAATAGTGTGGGCTGGCTCCTCCCTCTATGCTACTGCTACCAGACTCAGTTTAGAAAATGTGCCCAGAGGAGCCGGTCACAGCTAGGGGAGCTCCACAGGAGTTTTTCTAGTTTTGTAGTTTTTTATTAAGTTAGGCACAGGGAGGCTGCTGGTAACAGCCTCCCTGCTTTGTGGGACTTAGGTGGGGAGTAGTGGCCACCATCTCCGCTGACAGGACATTGAGCTCTTGAGGGTGATGATCGTTAGCTGCCCGAGGCGAGGTTAATGGCCACCTGAGAGGTTGATTGCCACCATCTCCGCTGACAGGACATTAAGCTCCTGAGGGTGATGATCGTTAGCTGCCCGAGGCGACCGCTCACTCCCGCAGCATGCCGCCACCCCCTAACAGAGCCAGAAGATTTCAGTGGCGATTGAGTCACCGGCCCCCACAGCAAGCGGGGAGCCGGTGTGAAGATGGCAGCTACAGTGTGGGAGCACAGTACTAACTGCGCTCCAGAGGCTCAGTGGTACACAGTGCTACGCTATGAGGGGCGCCCTGATCCAGCGCCTATACCCTACACTGGTCACCAAGGCTATCAAGGACCTCCGTAACGCTGCCAGCACATTTCCTCAGGCCAGTATAAAGAAGTGAAGAGCGGGAAGCAGCGCCATGTCCAGGGAACGGGGCTTCTCCTCAGAGCGGACCTAGCAGCGTTCAGTGCCATTTTCCTGCCTGCAGATCCAGTACAGAGACGCTGACAGGGAAAGCTGTCCCTCCAAACAACTCCAACTATCCTGTGCGGTACCGGGGAGTTGTAGAAAGGAGGGGGGAGGCTGTAAAATTACTGTGTAGTCTCTTAAGGTACACAGTCAGCGCCAGGTAGTTGTACATATCTACCTTTTGAAGCGCTGTGTGTGTGCTGGCTCCAAGCTCTGTTTTTCTCTGTGGCAGACTTGGGGGGAAACTGTGTCTGACATTTTCCTGTGTGTGTGTGTGTTTGTTTCTCACATAGCCATATCTACGGACTCTGTGTCTTATGCTGCAGAGGAGATTTTCTCTCAGGAGGAATCCATTCCATGTACACAGGAATGTAATGGTTTGTCTCAGATCCCTATTACTGAGCCTGAGTGGTTGAGCTCTATTAAGGGAATGATCTCTCAGATCTCTTCTAGGGTAGCTCATACTGAGACTGAAAGTCAGGTATTAAAGAAGTCTATGGCAGTTTGGTCAGGTTCTGTCCCTATTCCTTGAAAATCCCCTAGCATATACCCACAAAAACGTGCACTTGCCCAGATTATGCAAGATGACACGGATACCGACTCTGACACGGCTGACGGTGATGGGGATGTACTGAGGGGGCGGCATCCCTGGTTAAGGGGGTGCAGCTCATGATTGAGGCTATTAGGATGTGTTAAACATTTCTAACACAACTCCTGAGCAGGTTGAGAAGGCTTACTTCACAAATAATAAGAAAGCCTCGCTAACCTTCCCTGCGTCTAAAGAATTAAACACTTTATTTGAAAAATCCTGGGAGAACCCGGAGAAAAAAAATCCAGATCCCCAAAAGTGTTTTGGTTGCCTTTCCTTTCCCTGAGGAGGATAGAAAAAAATGGGAAAACCCACCCATAGTTGACGCTTCTGTTTCCAGACTGTCAAAGAAGGTGGTTTTACCTGTCCCTGCGTTAAAAGAACCGGCTGATCGTAAGATTGACACTACGCTCAAATCCATATACACTGCTTCAGGAGTGGCGTTGCGGCCCACTATTGCCTGTGCATGGATTTCTAAAGCTATAGTAAAGTGGTCAGGCACGTTATTTGAGGATTTGAATTCAATGCATAGAAGTGACATTGAATGATTTTTACGTAACATACAGGATTCTGCTGGGTTCATGGTGGAATCCATGAAGGACTTGGGTACACTGACTGCAAGGGTATCTTCCATGTCTGTCTCAGCTCGCAGGGGTCTCTGGCTACGCCAATGGTCTGTAGACGCGGAGTCCAGGAGAAGTGTGGAGAACCTACCCTACACAGGTCAGGCTCTATTTGGGGAAGCATTGGATGCGTGGATTTCCACGGCAACCACGGGTAAGTCACCTTTACTTCCCTCAGCTACGCCTTCTATGAAGAAACCCTTTTCTTCATCTGCACGCAGTCCTTTCAGACCGCTAAGACAAAAAAGTCCAAGCCTCCTACCACCTTCTTTAGAGGTGGTCGTACAAAATCCAAAACGCCTGCACCCACAGGCTCCCAGGACCAGAAACCGGCTTCTGGTTCCTCAAAATCCTCAACATGACGGTGGTCTGCAAAGCCTGGAACATTGGCTGATGGGTGCGAGGCTCGGACGTTTCAGCCACGTCTGGGTGTCGTCCAGCCTGGATCCCTGGGTACAGGATATTGTGTCCCAGGGGTACAGACTGGAGTTTCAAAAACTTCCGCCTCACCGATTCTTCAATTCGGGCTTGCCAGTTTTGCTGGCAGACATGGCTATCCTTCAGGATGCCATCCAAAAATTGATATAGTCACGGGTCATTGTCCCTGTTCCACCTCATATCCAAACCAAGGGGTATTATTCAAACCTTTTCGTGGTACCGAAACCGGATGGTTCGGTCAGACCGATTTTGAAGTTGAAATCGTTAAACCCTTATCTGAGGGAGTTCAAATTCAAAATGGAGTCTCTGAGAGCGGTGATCTCAGGTCTGGAGGAGGGGGAGTTTCTGGTATCCCTGGATATCAAGGATGCGTACCTCCACATTCCGATTTGGCCACCACAGCAGGCTTATCTCAGATTTGCACTGTTGGAATGTCACTATCGGTGCCATTCGGCCTCTACACGGCACCGAAGGTGTTCACCTAGGTGATGGCAGAGATGATGGTTCTCCGCAGACAGGGGGAGAACATAATTCCATATCTGCACGACCTGCTGATAAAGGCAATGTCCAGGGAGAAGTTGTTCTCACAACTCATCTACTCAGGGAGCACGGTTGGACCCTGAACCTTCCGAAGTCACATTTGGAGCCGACAAGGAGATTGTCGTTCCTGGGAATGATCCTCGACACAGAGGTGCAGAGGGTGTTTCTACCGGAGGAGAAAGCGTTGGTGATTCAAACAGTGGTCCGGGATGTCTTGAGCCAACTCGGGTGTCGGTTCATCAATGCATTCGCCTTCTGGGGAAGTTGATTGCCTCTTACGAGTCTCTACAGTACGGAAGATTTCATGCTCGGTCATTCCAACTGGATCTCCTAGACAAGTGGTCGGGATCTCACCTACACATGCACCAGAGGAGATACGTCTGTCGCCAAAAGCAAGGATTTCGCTCCTCTGGTGGCTGCAACTGCCTCACCTTCAAGAGGGCCGCAGGTTCGGGGTTCAGAACTGGATCCTTCTAACCACGGATGCAAGTCTCAGAGGTTGGGGCGCAGTCACCCAAGGGGAAAGCTTCCAAGGAAGGTGGTCAAGTCAGGAATCCCTTCTTCCAATAAACATCCTGGAGCTAAGAGCCATGTACAACGGTCTTCTACAAGCAGCACAACTTCTGCAAGATCAGGCCATTCAAGTGCAGTCGGACAATGTAACGATGGTGGCCTACATAAACCGACAGGGCGGATCAAAGAGCAGAGCTGCAATGTCAGAGGTAACAAGAATCCTCCTATTGGCAGAAAGGCATGCTGTGGCGCTGTCAGCAATCTTCATTCCGGGAGTGGACAACTGGGAAGCGGACTTCCTCAGCAGGCACGATCTCCATCCAGGAGAATGGGGCCTCCATCCGGAGGTGTTCACGGAGGTGACAAATCTTTGGGGCGTACCTCAAATAGACATAATGGCCTTGCGTCTCAACAAGAAACTTCGTAGGTACTGTTCCAGGTCGAGAGACCCACAAGCAGTGGCGGTGGTTGCCCTGGTAACACCGTGGTTGTTAAAGTCATTGTATGTGTTCCCTCCACTTCCTCGAATTCTAAAGCTTGTAAAAAGAACAAGAGTTCAGGCGATCCTCATTGCTCCGGACTGGCCAAGGAGGGCTTGGTACGCGGATCTGCTTGATCTACTGCTGGAAGAATCAAGGCCTCTTCCTCTTCGGGAGGATCTTCTACAACAGGGGCCATTCGCTTATCAAGACCTACCGCAGCTACGTTTGACGGCATGGAGGTTGAATGCCAGATATTAGCTTGGAAGGGCATTCCGAACAAGGTTATTCCTACCCTGATACAGGCTAGGAAAGGAGTTACGTCTAAACATTACCATCACATTTGGAAAAAGTATGTGTCCTGGTGTGAATCCAAGAAGTTTCCTGCGGTGGAGTTTCAACTTGGTCGGTTTCTCCTCTTCCTGCAGGCAGGTGTAGATATAGGCCTGCGTTTGGGATCCATAAAGGTCCAGACCTTTTTGAAAGGGGTTCTGCACTTCCAGCCTCCCTTAGTGCCACCGACGGCACCCTGGGATCTTAACGTGGTGTTGCAGTTCCTGAAATCGTATTGGTTTGAGCCTTTACAAAAGGCTGAGGTCAAGTTTCTCACGTGGAAGGCTGTCACTTTGTTGGCCTTAGCTTCTGCTCGACGAGTGTCGGAATTGGAGGCTTTGTCCTGTAAAAGTCCCTGCTTAATCTTCCATGAAGATAGAGCTGAGCTCAGGACGCATCAGCAGTTTCTTCCAAAGGCTGTGTCTGCTTTTCATATCAACCAAGCTATTGTGGTGCCAGTAGCTACTGACTCCTCAGTTGCATCAAAGTCCTTGGATGTTGTGAGGGCTTTGAAGATCTATGTGAAGAGGACTGCTCGTCACAGAAAACCGGACTCTGTTTGTCCTGTATGATCCCAAGAAAATTGGGTATCCTGCTTCTAAGCAGACGATCTCTCGCTGGATCAGGTTCACTGTCCAGCATGCATATTCTACAGCAGGATTGCCGTGTCCAACATCTGTTAAGGCCCACTCTACTCATAAAGTGGGGTCTTCCTGGGCGTCTGCCCGAGGGGTCCCGGCTTTGCAGCTTTGCCGAGCGGCTACTTGGTCTGGGTCGAACACTAGAGATGAGCGGGTTCGGTTTTACTCGGTTCTCAAAACGGCATCTAATTGGCTCACGGATGTCACGTGTTTTGGATAGCCAATAAGATTCGGTTTTGAGAACCGAGTAAAACCGAGTAAAACCGAATCCGCTCATCTCTATCGAACACGTTTGCTAAGTTCTACAAATTTGATACTTTTGCCTCTGAGGACCTAAAGTTTGGTCAATCAGTTCTGCAGGAGCCTCCGCGCTCTCCCTCCAATTCTGGAAGCTTTGGTACATCCCCATGGTACTAATGTGGACCCCAGCATCCTCTAGGACATAAGAGAAAATAGGATTTTAATTACCTACCGGCGCTTTGTTTTCCTGCAGTGGTTCTTTGGTTCAGTACTGCTTTGTTCTTAGTTAAGTACTGCGTGTCTTTACTCGGTTCAGGAATGTTTCAGCTGTTGCTGAGTGTTCAGGTTGTGTGAGCTGGTATGAATCTCACCACTATCTGTGTATTTTCTTCTCTCGAAGTATGTCCGTCTCCTCGGGCCCAGTTTCTAGAGTCTGGTAGGAGGGGCATAGAGAGAGGAGCCAGCCCACACTATTAAACTTTTAAAGTGCCAGTGGCCCCTAGTGGACCCGTCTATACCCCATGGTACTAATGTGGACCCCAGCATCCTCTACGGACTACGAGAAAAGGATTTACCGGCAGGTAATTAAAATCCTATTTCTCTATCGTCCTAGTGGATGCTGGGGTTCCTGAAAGGACCATGGGGAATAGCGGCTCCGCAGGAGACAGGGCACAAAAGTAAAGCTTTACGATCAGGTGGTGTGTACTGGCTCCTCCCCCCATGACCCTCCTCCAAGCCTCAGTTAGATTTTTGTGCCCGGCCGAGAAGGGTGCAATCTAGGTGGCTCTCCTAAAGAGCTGCTTAGAAAAGTTTAGCTTAGGTTTTTTATTTTACAGTGAGTCCTGCTGGCAACAGGATCACTGCAACGAGGGACTTAGGGGAGAAGAAGTGAACTCACCTGCGTGCAGGATGGATTGGCTTCTTTGGCTACTGGACATTAGCTCCAGAGGGACGATGACAGGTACAGCCTGGATGGTCACCGGAGCCTCGCCGCCGGCCCCCTTGCAGATGCTGAAACGAGAAGAGGTCCAGAATCGGCGGCAGAAGACTCCTCAGTCTTCTTAAGGTAGCGCACAGCACTGCAGCTGTGCGCCATTTCCTCTCAGCACACTTCACACGGCAGTCACTGAGGGTGCAGGGCGCTGGGAGGGGGGCGCCCTGGGAGGCAAATGAAAACCTATTTTGGCTAAAAATACCTCACATATAGCCTCCGGGGGCTATATGGAGATATTTAACCCCTGCCAGAATCCATTAAAGAGCGGGAGACAAGCCCGCCGAAAAAGGGGCGGGGCCTATCTCCTCAGCACACAGCGCCATTTTCCCTCACAGAAAGGCTGGAGGGAAGGCTCCCAGGCTCTCCCCTGCACTGCACTACAGAAACAGGGTTAAAACAGAGAGGGGGGGCACTAAATTTGGCGTTAGAAATATATAAAAAAGATGCTATAAGGGAAAACACTTATATAAGGTTGTCCCTATATAATTATAGCATTTTTGGTGTGTGCTGGCAAACTCTCCCTTTGTCTCTCCAAAGGGCTAGTGGGTCCTGTCCTCTATCAGAGCATTCCCTGTGTGTCTGCTGTGTGTCGGTACGTGTGTGTCGACATGTATGAGGACGATGTTGGTGAGGAGGCGGAGCAATTGCCTGTAATGGTGATGTCACTCTCTAGGGAGTCGACACCGGAATGGATGGCTTATTTAGGGAATTACGTGATAATGTCAACACGCTGCAAGGTCGGTTGACGACATGAGACGGCCGACAAACAATTAGTAAGACGTCTCAAAAACACCGTCAGGGGTTTTAAAACGTCCGTTTACTTTAGTCGGTCGACACAGACACAGACACGGACACTGAATCCAGTGTCGACGGTGAATAAACAAACGTATTCCTTATTAGGGCCACACGTTAAGGGCAATGAAGGAGGTGTTACATATTTCTGATACTACAAGTACCACAAAAGAGGGTATTATGTGGGATGTGAAAAAACTACCGTAGTTTTTCCTGAATCAGATAAATTAAATGAAGTGTGTGATGATGCGTGGGTTCCCCCCGATAGAAAATTATGGGCGGTATACCCTTTCCCGCCAGAAGTTAGGGCGCGTTGGGAAACACCCCTTAGGGTGGATAAGGCGCTCACACGCTTATCAAAACAAGTGGCCGTCCTCAAGGAGCCAGCTGACAGGAGGCTGGAAAATATCATAAAAAGTATATACACACATACTGGTGTTATACTGCGACCAGCGATTGCCTCAGCCTGGATGTGCAGAGCTGGGGTGGCTTGGTCGGATTCCCTGACTAAAAATATTGATACCCTTGACAGGGACAGTATTTTATTGACTATAGAGCATTTAAAGATGCATTTTCTATATATGCGAGATGCACAGAGGGATATTTGCACTCTGGCATCAAGAGTAAGGGCGATGTCCATATCTGCCAGAAGATGTTTATGGACACGACAGTGGTCAAGTGATGCAAGGAGTTATTTGGGGTCGGTCCATCGGACCTGGTGGCCACGGCAACTGCTGGAAAATCCACCGTTTTTACCCTAAGTCACATCTCTGCAGAAAAAGACACCGTCTTTTCAGCCTCAGTCCTTTCGTCCCTATAAGAGTCATATCTGCCCAGGGATAGAGGAAAGGGAAAAAGACTGCAGCAGGCAGCCCATTCCCAGGAACAGAAGCGTTCCACCGCTTCTGCCAAGCTCTCAGCATGACGCTGGGACCGTACAGGACCCCTGGATCCTACAAGTAGTATCCCAGGGGTACAGATTGGAATGTCGAGACGTTTCCCCTTCGCAGGCTCCTGAAGTCTGGTTTACCAAGGTCTCCCTCCGACAAGGAGGCAGTATGGGAAACAATTCACAAGCTGTATTCCCAGCAGGTGATAATCAAATTACCCCTCCTACAAGAAAAGGGGTATTATTCCACACTATATTGTGGTACTGAAGCCAGAAGGCTAGGTGAGACCTATTCTAAATCTAAAAAAATTTGAACACTTACAAAGGTTCAAATCAAGATGGAGTCACTCAGAGCAGTGATAACGAACCAGGAAGAAGGGGACTATATAGTGTCCCGAGACATCAGGGATGCTTACCTCCATGTCCCAAAATTTGCCCTTCTCACTAAGGGTACCTCAGGTTCGTGGTACAGAACTGTCACTATCAGTTCAGACGCTGCCGTTTGGATTGTCCACGGCACCCTGGGTCTTTACCAAGTTAATGGCCAAAATGATGATTCTTCTTCGAAGAAAAGGCGTCTTAATTATCCCTTACTTGGACGATCTCCTGATAAGGACAAAGTCCAGGGAACAGTTGGAGATCGGAGTAGCACTATCTCGGATACTGCTACAACAGCAGGGGTGGATTCTAAATATTCCAAAATCGCAGCTGATCCCGACGACAAGTCTGCTGTGCCTAGGGATGATTCTGGACACAGTCCAGAAAAAGGTGTTTCTCCCGGAAGAGAAAGCCAGGGAGTTATCCGAGCTAGTCAGGAACCTCCTAAAATCAGTGCATCATTGCACAAGGGTCCTGGTAAAATGGTGACTTCCTACGAAGCAATTCCATTCGGCAGATTTCACGCAAAAAATTTTCAGTGGGATCTGCTGGACAAATGGTCCGGATCACATCTTCAGATGCATCAGCGGATAACTCTATATCCAAAGACAAGGGTGTCTCTCCTGTGGTGGTTACAGAGTGCTCATCTTCTAGAGGGCCGCAGATTCGGCATTCAGGATTGGATGCTGGTGACCACGGAGGCCAGCCCGAGAGGCTGGGGAGCAGTCACACAAGGAAAAAATTTCCAGGGAGTGTGATCAAGTCTGGAGACTTTTCTCCACATAAATATACTAGAGCTAAGGGTAAATTTATAATGCTCTAAGCTTAGCAAGACCTCTGCTTCAAGGTCAGCCGGTATTGATCCAGTGGGAAAAACATCACGGCAGTCGCCCACGTAAATAGACAGGGCGGCACAAGAAGCAGGAGGGCAATGGCAAAAACTACAAGGACTTTTCGCTGGGCGGAAAATCATGTGATAGCACTGTCAGCAGTGTTTCATTCCGGGAATGGAAACTGGGAAGCAGACTTCCTCAGCAGGCACGACCTCCACCCGGCAGAGTGGAAACTTCATCGGGAAGTTTTCCACATGATTGTAAACCGTTGGGAAATACCAAAGGTGGACATGATGGCGTCCCGTCTGAACAAAAAACGGGACAGGTATTGCGCCAGGTTAAGAGACCCTCAGGCAATAGCTGTGGACGTTCTGGTAACACCGTGGATGTACCAGTCGGTGTATGTGTTCCATCCTCTGCTTCTCATACCTAAGGTACTGAAAATTATAAGACGTAGAGGAGTAAGAACTATACTCATGGCTCCGGATTGGCCAAGAAGGACTTGGTACCCGGAACTTCAAGAGATGCTCACAGAGGACTTATGGCCTCTGCCGCTAAGAAGGGACTTGTTTCAGCAAGTACCATGTCTGTTCCAAGACTTACCGCAGCGGCGTTTGACGGCATGGCGGTGGAACGCCGGATCCTAAGGGAAAAAGGCATTCCGGAAGAGGTCATTCCTACCCTGGTCAAAGCCAGAAAGGAGGTGACCGCACAACATTATCACCACATGTGGCAAAAATATGTTGCGTGGTGTGAGGCCAGAAAGGCCCCACGAAGAAATTTCAACTCGGTCGATTCCTGCATTTCCTGCAAACAGGAGTGTCTATGGGCCTCAAATTGGGGTCCATTAAGGTTCAAATTTCGGCCCTGTCGATTTTCTTCCAGAAAGAAGTGGCTTCAGTTCCTGAAGTCCAGAAGTTTGTCAAGGGAGTATTGCATATACAACCCCCTTTTGTGCCTCCAGTGGCACTGTGGGATCTCAACGTAGTCCTGGGATTCCTCAAATCACGTTGGTTTAAACCGCTCAAATCTGTGGATTTGAAATATCTCACATGGAAAGTGACCATGATGTTGGCCCTGGCCTCGGCCAGGCGAGTGTCAGAATTGGCGGCTTTGTCTCACAAAAGCCCATATCTGATTGTCCATTCGGACAGGGCAGAGCTGCGGACTCGTCCCCAGTTTCTCCCTAAGGTGGTGTCAGCGTTTCACCTGCACCAGCTTATTGTGGTACCTGCGGCTACTAGGGACTTGGAGGACTCCAAGTTGCTGGATGTTGTCAGGGCCCTGAAAATATAGGTTCCAGGACGGCTGGAGTCAGGAAAACTGACTTGCTGTTATCCTGTATGCACCCAACAAACTGGGTGCTCTTGCTTCTAAGCAGACTATTGCTAGTTGGATGTGTAATACAATTCAGCTTGCACATTCTGTGGCAGGCCTGCCACAGCCAAAATATGTAAATGCCCATTCCACAAGGAAGGTGGGCTCATCTTGGGCGGCTGCCCGAGGGGTCTCGGCTTTACAACTTTGCCGAGCGGCTATTTAGTCAGGGGCAAACACGTTTGTAAAATCCTACAAATTTGATACCCTGGCTAAGGAGGACCTGGAGTTCTCTCATTCGGTGCTGCAGAGTCATCCGCACTCTCCCGCCCGTTTGGGAGCTTTGGTATTATCCCCATGGTCCTTTCAGGAACCCCAGCATCCACTAGGACGATAGAGAAAATAAGAATTTACTTACCGATAATTCTATTTCTCGGAGTCCGTAGTGGATGCTGGGCGCCCATCCCAAGTGCGGATTGTCTGCAATACTTGTACATAGTTACAAAAATCGGGTTATTATTGTTGTGAGCCATCTTTTCAGAGGCTCCGCTGTTATCATACTGTTAACTGGGTTCAGATCACAGGTTGTACAGTGTGATTGGTGTGGCTGGTATGAGTCTTACCCGGGATTCAAAATCCTTCCTTATTGTGTACGCTCGTCCGGGCACAGTATCCTAACTGAGGCTTGGAGGAGGGTCATGGGGGGAGGAGCCAGTACACACCACCTGATCGTAAAGCTTTACTTTTGTGCCCTGTCTCCTGCGGAGCCGCTATTCCCCATGGTCCTTTCAGGAACCCCAGCATCCACTACGGACTCCGAGAAATAGAATTATCGGTAAGTAAATTCTTATTTTTTTTTTAATGATGGACACCTGTTAATGATGGGCAATTAGCACAGTCATAAAAGGGCAGTCAGACACTGAGCACACTTACCTTGACAAAGCTGTACTAAACAGCGAAATGCGTTGGGAATACAGGAACTGGGCATCATCTGACAACAGCTACCATCTGGAGTTACGTCTAGAAGTCCAGAAATATCAAAAGGGGAACCCACGACGATCCACAATCCACTACTGACCGGAGCTTTCAATATGACTATAACAGGTCCAGAATCAAGCCCCTTAAAGTTCCCTTGCTGTTTTGCATCAGTGGATACCAATTGGAATCATTTGTTGTGTGTACCCCCAGGACTGTTGCTGCTCTCCATGGACAATACATGTATGCATTAACCAGTCTCCTCCAAGTGGTAATATCCTTATTTTACTGTGCTGGGTTTGTCGTATATTTAACTTTGTCCTTGTATGAAGTTGCAACTTTTTATGTAGAAATTTTAATCTATGTATAAATAAATGTGAAATTGGCCTACCATATCCAGTTACTAGCGCTGAGTTAATTTTATATTTTATATCTTATACTTTATCTAGCGATTAACTTTTAATTAGCAGCTACAGGTAAAAGTGACTCCTTTCAACAGCGCCAGATTTATTACCTTGGTAATTTTCTTGTTGCACTCACCATAGCAAGCTCACTTATCCTCAACACATCAATAAATAAATTATGGGGGTTTAGTTAGTGAATTGGCCAATGCACAGAAGCCTGCAAACCGCTCGCCAAGGTACCCCTCCTTCATGCAGGTCCTACACTATCACTATCACTTACAAACACTTGAAAAAACACAGCATAACGGGTTCCCCACTGGCAAAACAGCATAGGTGAGTTCCTGATGTTTCGAGGAATTCCAACACTCACTTCCGGAATGTGAATGCTGTAACAGACCTACGATCTCCAGCCATGCAGGGTATCCGTCCCAAAGCCACGCTAGACGCGTTTCAGACCATAGTCCTTCCTCAGTAGCGTGGCTTATGTTCTCCTGAATGTCCTTATATTGAGAGTGAACAGGTGCTCCCAATCCCCGCTAATTTGCGCCGTCCGCGCATCAAACACGTGTCACAGCCGGAACCGGAAGTGATGTCGCGATTTGCGTTCCATCCAACCAGAAATGGTTCATATGCGTTCCACAGTCGTTTTCTGAATGCCAAGCGTGTCCGTCACTACCGGAAACAGAAGTGACGTCATAATTTGCGTTTCACTTGGCCGGAAGGAGATCACATATGTTCCCAGTCCATTTCTCTAACAGGAGTCATTAACAACAAGTCCAGATACAAGATCCTCTTAGTACAACTAGGGCAAGACAATCACATAACAAAAGCATCAATAAAAACAAAAACAAAACAAGATATACATTCTTAAAGTGCATTGAAGTTATATAAAAAGTATAGATTACCACAAGAATTCAAGGGAATGAGGCATCAGAATAAATATATATATAAAATTATATATAAATATTTAAAAAATATATACACACAAAAAAAAAAATTTTTTATAAAAATGTTTAAAAAATGTGAACTGATAATTATATTAAAAAGCATTTAAGCTCGAAGTCCACATTAAGCCCATTAGGGACAAGGGTTCCTAGATAATGTATCCACCGCATTTCAGCTTGTGATAGTCGTTTCTCTATATCACGGTTTCTAGATCTAGGCAATATCAATTGAATACCCCAAAAATTCTTAATGAAACATTCCCTTGATTCATGATAATTATGGAAATGAGCAGAGACATTGTGAGTCAAAAGAGATTTCCTAATATTGTAAATGTGCTCGGCTGCTCTAATTTGTGTGTGTGTTTGTATGTATGTATGTATGTGTATATATATATATATATATATATATATATATAATATAGCAATAGCTTGGCACTCCGGATAAAATAGGCATATGCAGGGTGCCCTCCCCAACGATATATATATATATATATATATATGTATATATATATATATATATTTCTATTTACAGTATTCTTATATAGATGTTAAGCGGGATATACTAATAGCCGATGTCATTTTTCACACACAAAGAACAGACTTTTATTGCACTTTTTTGGGGGTCATTCCGAGTTTATCTCTCGCTAGCTATTTTTTGCAGCGCTGTGATCAGATAGTCGCCGCCTATGGGGGAGAGTATTTTCGCTTTGCAAGTGTTCAAACGCTTGTGCAGCCAAGCGGTAAATAAGTTTTATGCAGTTTCTGAGTAGGTCTGAACTTACTCGGCCGCTGTGATCACTTCAGCCTGTTCGGTCTCGGAATTGATGTCAGACACCCGCCCTGCAAACGCTTGTACACGCCTTCCAACCACTCCCTGAAAACGGTCAGTTCACGCCCAGAAACACCTTCTTTCTGTCAATCTTCTTGCGATCGGCTGTGCGAATGGAATCTTCATTAAATCCATCGCCCAGCACCGATCTGCTTTGTACCCGTACGATGCGCCTGCACATTGCGGTGCATACACATGCAGAGTTTTGCTGAGTTTTGACCTGATCGCAGTGCTGCAAAAAATAGCATGCGATCAGGTCGGAATGACCCCCATTATCGGACAATACAATTATAGCCCATATTTTCTGTGTGAAAAATTACCTGTTATGCATGGAAACACATAGAATACGCAAAAAGCTCCAGACGTGTTTCTGAGGCCGTAAAAAAATAAAATAAAAATGCTTACTTATCGGAGATTGGTTCCCCTGCCACATGATCCCCAGTAAGTGCCGGCATCGGGGCTAATAGGGTAGCCCTGAGTGATTCAGTTGAGGTAAATTACCGCATATTGAATGTATATAACATTTATTTCATTCATAAAACGGAACTACTATGTCTGACTGCTCAGTTTAACATTTAATGCAGCCCTTCCTTCAGTTAGGAAACGCTTTATCATCAGTGTCTCCTGCAAAAAAGGAGGGATATTTGTCTTTATCTTGAGATGTGTCCTCATACATCATTGCTGCAGTCTCGACAAACAGCTCTTCTCGTCGTGCCAGTTCCTTTGAGACTTTGCTAGTGTCCGGCGTATTTTTTGTGTATTTTTATTGAAAATGTGTCTGTCGCAACGTTATGCGGGTAGAAAGCACTGGTGTATCTGTAACGGGTGTAAGGTGTGCGGTGCTCACGGGCCCACACCACACACGCTGTACCCTTAAAAATATACTCCAAATCCTGCGGCTGCCATTTTCCCATTGATTTGCGCATGCGCAGTACAGATGTCCCCAGTAACAGGGCACGGGTGCAAAGCTAGAGTCTCCTGTGCTGTCGGAGAGGAAGCCTAATCGGAACCTGCACATGGACCATCTCCTCTCTAAAACTGCCCCTGCTAGGAAACAGGCGACTGTACTGATTTATTTTGAAATGTGACACTTGTATATGTGTGCGACTGAGTCTTTGAATCTGTATATGAAGTGCTGCAATGTAGCAGCCACCATTTTGTTCCAATACAAGTTCTTTTGTGCTCTGTATACAGACTCAGGGGCAGATATATGAAACTCGCACATGTCGTGCCGGTATGACTCTTCCCGCCTCTCCTCCGCTTCTCCTCTTTACCAAGGCGAAGCGGGAAGCACTAGTGCCGAGATGTATTAACAACTGGGCAGCCAGAAAGGGGGAGTGAGAACTCCCCCTCCGTGATGCCTGTCAGCACACACAGCGCATCAGCCTAGTCTTACCGGCTACACCCCCCCTCCCCTTCCAATTACATTGATCAGACTGGGGGAGGTGTTGATAAAGGAAAGAGAGACTTACAGATGTGTAGGAGGGAAAAGAAGGACAGAGATGAGAGAGAGAGAGTCGGGGTGGGAAGGTGTTGAGACTCCTGACAACATCCAACTAACCGCATATAACCCTGTTTTATACTGATTTTAAATATTTTTATTCAACTAATGGTGAACATACTAAGCGAAATTATCTACAACCTTATGCATGTCATTTTTGTTACTTGCAGTCTCGTCCCCATGATGCCATCAGCGTAGAAAACATAAATGTGCTATCACTTTGATGGTAAAGCATCACGCCATTTGATACACTACTCTACATTAACTTAGGACCTAATTCAGACCTGATCACTGTGCTGCAAATTACACTGTCCTGCGATCAGATAGTCGCCGCCCAGAGTGAAAATTCGCCCTGTGCAAGTGTGCGATTGCATGTGTACGCTGTGTGAAAAATTCCCCTCAGTGGTCAGCTGCAAAACCGTTCTCATCACACTCACTATCGAATGTTTCTCTGACGTCCTAGTGGATGCTGGGGACTCCGTCAGGACCATGGGGAATAGCGGCTCCGCAGGAGACAGGGCACAAAATTTAAAAGTTTGACCACTAGGTGGTGTGTACTGGCTCCTCCCCCTATGACCCTCCTCCAAGCCTCAGTTAGGTTTTTGTGCCCGTCCGAGCAGGGTGCAATCTAGGTGGCTCTCATAAAGAGCTGCTTAGAGTAAAAGTTTTGATAGTTTTATTATTTTCAGTGAGTCCTGCTGGCAACAGGCTCACTGCAACGAGGGACCTAGGGGAGAAGAAGTGAACTCACCTGCGTGCAGGATGGATTTGCTTCTTAGGCTACTGGACACTAGCTCCAGAGGGACGATCACAGGTACAGCCTGGATGGGTCACCGGAGCCGCGCCGCCGACCCCCTTGCAGATGCCGAAGTAAGAAGAGGTCCAGAAACCGGCGGCTGAAGGCTTTTCAGTCTTCATGAGGTAGCGCACAGCACTGCAGCTGTGCGCCATTGCGCTCAGGCACACTTCACACCGGCGGTCACTGAGGGTGCAGGGCGCTGGGGGGGGCGCCCTGGGCAGCAATGTTAATACTTTTCTGGCTAAAAAGAATACATCACATATAGTCCATGAGGCTATATGGATGTATTTCACCCCTGCCAGGTCTCAGAAAAACCGGGAGAAGAGCCCGCCGGAATAGGGGGCGGGGCCTATCTCCTCAGCACACAGCGCCATTTTCCTACACAGCTCCGCTGCTAGGAAGGCTCCCAGGCTCTCCCCTGCACTGCACTACAGAAACAGGGTAAAAAACAGAGAGGGGGGGCATTTTTTGGCGATATTATATATATTTAAGCAGCTATAAGGAAACAACACTTATATAAGGTTGTTCCTATATAATTATAGCGCTTTGGTGTGTGCTGGCAAACTCTCCCTCTGTCTCCCCAAAGGGCTAGTGGGGTCCTGTCTTCTATCAGAGCATTCCCTGTGTGTCTGCTGTGTGTCGGTACGTGTGTGTCGACATGTATGAGGACGATGTTGGTGTGGATGCGGAGCAAATTGCCGGTAATGGTGATGTCACCCCCTAGGGAGTCGACACCGGAATGGATGGCTTTGTTTATGGAATTACGTGATAATGTCAGCACGCTGCAAAAGTCGGTTGACGACATGAGACAACCGGCAAACCAGTTAGTACCTGTACAGGCGTCTCAAACACCGTCAGGGGCTGTAAAACGCCCTTTGCCTCAGTCGGTCGACACAGACCCAGACACGGACACCGAATCTAGTGTCGACGGTGAAGAAACGAACGTATTTTCCAGTAGGGCCACACGTTATATGATCACGGCAATGAAGGAGGCTTTGCATATCTCCGATACTGCAAGTACCACAAAAAGGGGTATTATGTGGGGTCTGAAAAAACTACCTGTAGTTTTTCCTGAATCAGAGGAATTGAATGACGTGTGTGATGAAGCGTGGGTTACCCCTGATAAAAAACTGCTAATTTCAAAGAAGTTATTGGCGTTATACCCTTTCCCGCCAGAGGTTAGGGCGCGCTGGGAAACACCCCCTAGGGTGGACAAGGCGCTCACACGTTTATCCAAACAAGTGGCGTTACCGTCTCCTAATACGGCCGCCCTCAAGGATCCAGCTGATAGGAGGCTGGAAAATACTCTAAAAAGTATATACACACATACTGGTGTTATACTGCGACCAGCAATCGCCTCAGCCTGGATGTGCAGTGCTGGGGTGGCTTGGTCGGATTCCCTGACTGAAAATATTGATACCCTGGATAGGGACAGTATTTTATTGACTATAGAGCAATTAAAGGATGCATTCCTTTATATGCGAGATGCACAGAGGGATATCTGCACTCTGGCATCAAGAGTAAGTGCGATGTCCATATCTGCCAGAAGAAGTCTATGGACACGACAGTGGTCAGGCGATGCGGATTCCAAACGGCATATGGAAGTATTGCCGTATAAAGGGGAGGAATTATTTGGGGTCGGTCTATCGGATTTGGTAGCCACGGCAACAGCCGGGAAGTCCACCTTTTTACCTCAAGTCCCCTCCCAGCAGAAAAAGACGCAGTCTTTTCAGCCGCAGTCCTTTCGTTCCTATAAGAACAAGCGAGCAAAAGGACATTCATATTTGCCCCGAGGCAAAGGAAAGGGTGAGAGACTGCAGCAAGCAGCCCCTTCCCAGGAGCAGAAGTCCTCCCCGGCTTCTGCAAAGGCCTCAGCATGACGCTGGGACCTTACAAGCGGACTCAGGGGCGGTGGGGGGTCGCCTCAAGAATTTCAGCGCACAGTGGGCTCACTCGCAGGTGGACCCCTGGATCCTGCAGGTAGTATCTCAGGGTTACAGGTTGGAATTCGAGAAGTCTCCCCCTCGCCGGTTCCTAAAATCTGCTTTGCCAACGTCTCCCTCAGACAGGGCGACGGTATTGGAAGCCATTCACAAGCTGTATTCTCAGCAGGTGATAATCAAGGTACCCCTTCTACAACAGGGAAAGGGGTATTACTCCACGCTATTTGTGGTACCGAAGCCGGACGGCTCGGTAAGACCTATTCTAAATCTGAAATCTTTGAACCTGTACATACAAAAATTCAAGTTCAAGATGGAGTCACTCAGAGCAGTGATAGCGAATCTGGAAGAAGGGGATTTTATGGTGTCCTTGGACATCAAGGATGCTTACCTTCATGTCCCAATTTGCCCTTCACACCAAGGGTACCTCAGGTTCGTGGTACAAAACTGTCATTATCAGTTTCAGACGCTGCCGTTTGGATTGTCCACGGCACCCAGGGTCTTTACCAAGGTAATGGCCGAAATGATGATCCTTCTTCGAAGAGAAGGCGTATTAATTATCCCTTACTTGGACGATCTCCTGATAAGGGCAAGATCCAGAGAACAGCTGGAGGTCGGAGTAGCACTAACTCAAGTAGTGCTCCAACAGCACGGGTGGATTCTGAATTTTCCAAAATCCCAACTGATCCCGACGACACGTCTGCTGTTCCTAGGGATGATTCTGGACACTGTTCAGAAAAAGGTATTTCTTCCGGAGGAGAAAGCCAGGGAGTTATCCGAACTCGTCAGGAACCTCCAAAAACCTGGGACAGTGTCTGTGCATCAATGCACAAGAGTCCTGGGAAAAATGGTGGCTTCTTACGAAGCGATTCCATTCGGCAGATTCCATGCACGAATTTTTCAGTGGGATCTGCTAGACAAATGGTCCGGATCGCATCTGCAGATGCATCAGCGGATAAAATTGTCGACAAGGACAAGGGTCTCTCTGCTATGGTGGTTGCAGAGTGCTCATCTGTTAGAGGGCCGCAGATTCGGCATACAGAACTGGGTCCTAGTGACCACGGATGCCAGCCTGAGAGGCTGGGGAGCGGTCACACAAGGAAGAAACTTCCAGGGCGTGTGGTCAAGCCTGGAAACCTCTCTTCACATAAATATACTGGAACTAAGAGCAATCTACAATGCTCTAAGCCTGGCAAAACCTCTGCTTCAGGGTCAGCTGGTGTTGATCCAGTCGGACAACATCACGGCAGTCGCCCACGTAAACAGACAGGGCGGCACAAGAAGCAGGAGGGCAATGGCAGAAGCTGCAAGGATTCTTCGCTGGGCGGAAAATCATGTGATAGCACTGTCAGCAGTGTTCATCCCGGGAGTGGACAACTGGGAAGCAGACTTCCTCAGCAGACACGATCTTCACCCGGGAGAGTGGGGACTTCATCCAGAAGTCTTCCACATGATTGTAGTCCATTGGGAAAGACCAATGGTGGACATGATGGCGTCCCGCCTCAACAAAAAAAAAAAAAAAAAGACTTACCGCGGCTGCGTTTGACGGCATGGCGGTTGAACGCCGGATCCTAAGGGAAAAAGGCATTCCGGAAGATGTTATCCCTACCCTGGTCAAAGCCAGGAAGGAGGTGACTGCACAACATTATCACCGCATTTGGAGAAAATATGTTGCATGGTGTGAGGCCAGGAAGGCCCCGACAGAGGAATTTCAACTGGGTCGATTCCTACATTTCCTGCAAACAGGATTATCTATGGGCCTCAAATTAGGGTCCATTAAGGTTCAAATTTCGGCCCTGGCGATTTTCTTCCAGAAAGAATTGGCTTCAGTTCCTGAAGTCCAGACTTTTGTAAAAGGAGTACTACATATACAGCCCCCGGTTGTGCCCCCAGTGGCACCGTGGGATCTCAATGTAGTTTTGGATTTTCTCAAATCCCATTGGTTTGAGCCACTCAAATAGGTAGATTTGAAATATCTTACATGGAAAGTAACCATGCTACTGGCCCTGGCTTCAGCCAGGAGAGTGTCGGAATTGGCGGCTTTATCGTATAAAAGCCCATATCTGATTTTCCATTCGGACAGGGCAGAATTGAGGACGCGTCCTCATTTTCTGCCTAAGGTGGTATCAGCGTTTCACCTGAACCAGCCTATTGTGGTGCCTGCGGCTACTAGCGATTTGGAGGATTCCAAGTTGCTGGACGTTGTCAGAGCATTGAAAATATATATTTCAAGGACGGCTGGAGTCAGAAAATCTGACTCGCTGTTTATACTGTATGCACCCAACAAGCTGGGTGCTCCTGCTTCTAAGCAGACGATTGCTCGTTGGATTTGTAGCACAATTCAACTGGCACATTCTGTGGCAGGCCTGCCACAGCCTAAATCTGTCAATGCCCACTCCACAAGGAAGGTGGGCTCATCTTGGGCGGCTGCCCGAGGGGTCTCGGCATTACAACTCTGCCGAGCAGCTACGTGGTCAGGGGAGAACACGTTTGTAAAATTCTACAAATTTGATACCCTGGCTAAGGAGGACCTGGAGTTCTCTCATTCGGTGCTGCAGAGTCATCCGCACTCTCCCGCCCGTTTGGGAGCTTTGGTATAATCCCCATGGTCCTGACGGAGTCCCCAGCATCCACTAGGACGTCAGAGAAAATAAGAATTTACTCACCGGTAATTCTATTTCTCGTAGTCCGTAGTGGATGCTGGGCGCCCATCCCAAGTGCGGATTGTCTGCAATACTTGTACATAGTTATTGTTACAAAAAAATCGGGTTGTTTATTGTTGTGAGCCATCTTTTCAGAGGCTCCTACGTTATCATACTGTTAACTGGGTTCAGATCACAAGTTGTATGGTGTGATTGGTGTGGCTGGTATGAGTCTTACCCGGGATTCAAAATCCTTCCTTATTGTGTACGCTCGTCCGGGCACAGTATCCTAACTGAGGCTTGGAGGAGGGTCATAGGGGGAGGAGCCAGTACACACCACCTAGTGGTCAAACTTTTAAATTTTGTGCCGTCTCCTGCGGAGCCGCTATTCCCCATGGTCCTGACGGAGTCCCCAGCATCCACTACGGACTACGAGAAATAGAATTATTCGGTGAGTAAATTCTTATTTTTTCCCATTCTGTGCAGTGTGTACATAGCGCAATACTTACTCCTCCATTGCAAAGGAATCAGGCTGATCGGGTTCGGAGCTGATGTGATGCACCCTACCTGAAAATGCTTGGGAACGCCTGTGTTTCCCCAGACACTCCCAGAAAATGGCCAGTTACCACCCACAAACTTCCTATTCCTGTTAATCACCTTGCGAACAGCAGTGTGATCGAAATTTTTGCACCATCCTGACGCTGTTTGGCAATGCGCGTGCACATTACGGTGCATATGAATGCGCAGTAGTTCGATAATCACCCGCTGTGTGTAAATCGGGACCTTAATTCAGAAACTTAAGACTCAATGAGCGATCGCTGCTTAAAATCTAAGTAATCTGACTAGATTGCTTAGATTTTAAGCAGTGATCTCTCCGTGTGTACCCCTCACAGCGAAAGCGATGCGCAGCCCCGCGCATCGCTATCGCTGGTGCCAGATTGGCCAATCTAGCGGGTCACTCACTTCACCCACTGGGTGAAATGAGCGCCCCCCCCCCCCCTACGCTCAGCACACATCTCTCCCGCATCGGCCGGTGAGTACTGGCCTATACAATTCTTAGATTTGACTCAAAGGTAACTGTCATGCATATAAATGTGTTGGCTTAGAGGCAGGAACTTGAGGGCTGTAGTCAGAAGAAAGGCTGATAACAGGTGGAGTACCTTAGTAATCAGTACATTTGTAGTTGAGCAGTGTAAATAGCCAATAGGATACCTTAAAGGAAAATATATTTATAGTTGGAGTGTGAGGTCATATTTTCACTTTTACAGGTCAATATATGACCACCTTTAAGTTCTATGTAGTTAAAAAAAAAATAAGCAAACAAACGATATAGATAAAAGTCCAAATTCAATGCAATTACTAAAATGATGCATGCCCTGTATAAAGATAACAAAATCACTTTAAGGGTGAAACCTCTGCAGCTTAAAGGAGAGAAATACACATGATATAAACATTGACATTAATTAAATACATTAATAGAGTTTAAGAAGGTAGTGTGTGTGTGTGTGTGTGTGTGTGTGTGTGTGTGTATCTATCTATCTATCTATCTATCTATCTATCTATCTATCCCTGATTCTTGTCTCTGATCAGACTGTGTAGCTGAGATCATACCATTGTTAGTCAAACAGGACAAATGCCTGATGAGGTGCTTATTTTGGGATATTCATTCAAATGAGCCTTTTGTAATCTTTTGTTCATATTTTAATTGGACCTATAATTTGGCAATAAAAAGTTATTTTTGCACTAGAGGAATTTGTTAACTTTTAAGCATCTGCTGGATGTTTGAGAAATTTGCAATGGAATGCAGTGTGATTACATGTCTCAGATAAGCTATTTTAAGTTACATATACATTCATCTTACTGAAAGCCATGTTGTACAGTATGTAATTGATTCGGGTACTATGAGCACTCCCCTGTTTTTTTGTGGTGTTTTCTGGAGAAGACAACTACAGGGTTGAGCGGCCAAAGACACAGGAATTGTGGATATTGTGGATATTTTTAATAGCGCTGGAAAGGGTTTATTGCATGTGTGTGCGTGTGTGTGTGTATATATATATATATATATATATATATATTTATGTGTGTGTACAGTATGTATTATATATATATATATATATATATATATCTATTGTGAATGCCAAATTGCTTTCTCACAAATATTTAAAATGCCCACCCTAATATATATTGCAGACGCCAGGCGCATCTTATTACCATATACGATAAAAGTGCGCTGTACATCGCAAAACACTGCATCCCATAAGAGAAAACAATACACCCACACATTATCTGAGTTCCAAAGCTCATTGATGTATATATTTGTTATTAAAAGGATATGGATTCAATATATTACAAAGTACAGTATACCTATAGTTACATGGTTACAACTCATACAGTAAGCAGTTAAAACATACAGTTACAGTCACAGTTACATAAAGTTACAGGCCAGCATACAATACCATTATCCTTAAGTTATATAAATTCATCTTTCCATATCACTCTCTCTCTTTCTCTGTAAATAAATGCAGGAACTGGTCTGCCAGCAACTCCTTCATCCTCTGGTACCAAAAAGCAATTGACCTCCTGTGTGGTCAGCAATGTGTTATCTAGTTTCTGGGGGAGGGGACTCACTCATTCATGATGAGTCACTAGTCTCTTTGTATATGCTGAACAGGTTCAGCCTTGGGGACATCCAAAGGGGCTGGCCTGAGCTTCCTGTCCAATACCTGTTTGGAATATCTATTGTTCTAATAAAAGTGATTTTAGCTTACATACATTTAATCATAATTATTTGTTGGAATTTCCTACAACTTTATAACAAGTATCAAATGAATCTACACATTAATCTGGTTGCTTTAATAGTAAATATGATAGGTCTATCTGGTTTCGTTCAAATAATACACATACATGACATTACGTCAATATATATAATTTTAAATCATCGTGATGTCTGGCGCTTGATATTAATATAGTTATGTACTGTATGAAATAAGTGTCGAATCCATCTCTGTGGCATGTCCGTGTAAATGCGTGTGTTACCATATATTGCTGTGCTCGCTGCGCGTATTTGCAAGTATAGCGATTTATATGTGTGTAGTTTGTATGTTCTTTTTATGTAATATTTTTGACTTCGACAGTCCACCCTTTGGCAGCAAACAATAACTGCCATCAATTATTAACATAAGAAAAAATATTTCATACAATAATCGGTGACCTAGACACAAGTATGTATGCATGCATTTCGCAAATCAGACACTTGACTATATTTGGGGAAGACAGGGAGGAGGACGAGACATCCTCTATATGCACTCGGCGGTCACGGGACCACTGGTTGGGTGTGGGACAACATTCAACCTATAGAGTATGCTGGGACAGTGCTTTGGCCTATAATGTCTGATTTGCGACGAACATTTCACACATACATGTACCTACGTCTCTGTACACTGATGTTTGGATTCGATTGAGGTTCTGTTGGGTAGATGAAGAAGACCCAAACAAATCGTGACAGTGACATATAACATTTTCACGATCTACATATTCCTATCATTTTCTGAACATTGTTTCCATTTCTGGAACGTATGCTAGGTCTGTTTAATCATTGAACAAGGGTTATAAGTAGTGTCCTTCCTAAATAACATAAACCTTCGGAGTTCGGGGAGAGCCACTCATAAACCTTTCTTCCACATATATTAATGAGCTCTTTATCTGCAATGTGTGAATAGCCATTGTCTGATTGTTCCTGATTACCTCTGAACTCCATAACTACTAGAACTTTGATTTTTCTCTGACTTTAACAAACTGATCGGCTAATCCTGGGATCCTATAAGGAAATCACTCCTTCCCCCAGAACCAGTTCCAGTCCCACACTCGACTCCTCATAAAAAAAACCTCGCAAAAATAGAATATCCTGAAAGAAAATGTTTGTCAGCGGGAAAGAGAGAAAAGAGAAATAGAACAAAACAACTCTTGTTCATAACAAATCAATTACAATGACTGGTCTTTCTGCAATCCTTTAGTACGCTCAGGTAGTGCTCAACAGTGCCGCCTCTCAGTCTTCACGGAACAGAGCCTCTAGTGATACGAGGTTCTCTTTGCCTTGCTCTTTGAACACACAGTTCACTTTGCTCTCCACCTTGCTCTTTGAACACACAGTACACTTGGAACACACAGTTCACTTGGAACACACAGTTACCAAACTACACAAACTCGATGAATGTGAGCAATAAACTACTTTGTCACGAGTTCTCTCCGGGTAGGCGACCTTCTTGCAATGGGACGAGTGGACCCAAGTCTCTCTTTCGGCGACCTTTAGTGCTGTCAACAAAACTTGGTATGGTGCTTCCCACCTGTCTATTGGGCAACCTGAGCGTAAGAACAATCACACAGTCTCTTGGTTCACAATCAAGACAATTAGTATTTGGCATACCAGCAATCAACAGTTTCAATTTTTTTTTGTCAAGTTCTCAAATGCTGGCTCATCTCAATAAGGTACTGTACTGTCACCTCATTGGTGTATTTCTGATCATTGTGCGGATCAATCATGACATGAGGTTGTCTTCCAAAAACAACCCAAAAAAGACACAAATACCAAAACCAAAACAGAAACAAATTTCGAAGAGGGTGATTCGTTGAGTGAAGATCTGGGAGTGGTTCCGAAGCTACATAATACTAGTGGCAGTATCTATGATCACCACAGTACAATTTCAAGCTTTGCTCCTACTTCTAGGGGTACCATTATCTACACACAAATTTCTGCGCAAATTTTTCTTTGCGGTAAACACAGCAGCATCCGTGGCGGCAGGAAATGCCTCTACCCAGTTTGAGAAAACATCATCCGTGCACACCAATACATAACAATAATTCCTAAAGGGTGTTAACTGTACGAAGTCGATTTGTATTTCCTGAAAAGATCCGTCTGCAGGAGGGATATGGGATGGCTCTGTTGGTATTGCTTTACCAATATTCTTCCTCAAGCAAGCAAGACAGGTCATTGCTCTCTTACCTGCATGAGAATAGAATCCTGGCGCACACCAGTAGGCTCTCATCAGCCTGCACCTACCCTCTTTGCCTAGATGAGTCAGACCGTGTGCCACTTCAGCTAGACTTGGAAGGTATGCTCTGGGGGCTACTTGCTTACCGTGTCCACCTGCCCACAGTCCTGAGGACTCCTGGCCATACCCCTTTGTCCTCCAGACTGCCTTTTCCTTTAGGGAACACACATTTTTTGTATCTTAATTTCTCTGACGTCCTAGTGGATGCTGGGAACTCCGTAAGGACCATGGGGAATAGCGGCTCCGCAGGAGACTGGGCACAAAAGTAAAGCTTTAGGACTACCTGGTGTGCACTGGCTCCTACCCCTATGACCCTCCTCCAAGCCTCAGTTAGATTTTTGTGCCCGACCGAGCAGGGTGCAATCTAGGAGGCTCTCCTGAGCTTCTTAGGAAAAGTTTAGTTTTAGGTTTTTTATTTTCAGTGAGACCTGCTGGCAACAGGCTCACTGCATCGAGGGACTAAGGGGAGAAGAAGCGAACCTGCCTGCTTGCAGCCAGCTTAGGCTTCTTGGCTACTGGACACCATTAGCTCCAGAGGGACCGAACACAGGCCCAGCCTCGGAGTCCGGTCCCAGAGCCGCGCCGCCGGCCCCCTTACAGAGCCAGAAGCAAGAAGAGGTCCGGAAAATCGGCGGCAGAAGACATCAGTCTTCACCAAGGTAGCGCACAGCACTGCAGCTGTGCGCCACTGCTCCTCATACACACTTCACACTCCGGTCACTGAGGGTGCAGGGCGCTGGGGGGGCGCCCTGAGAAGCAATAAAAACACCTTGGCTGGCTAAAGTTACATCACGTATAGCTCCAGGGCTATATGGATGTATATTAACCCCTGCCAGATTACAGATAAAAGCGGGAGAAAAGTCAGCCGAGAAGGGGGCGGAGCCTATCTCCTCAGCACACTGGCGCCATTTTCCCTCACAGCTCAGCTGGAAGGACGTCTCCCTGACTCTCCCCTGCAGTCCTGCACTACAGAAAAGGGTTAAAAAGAGAGGGGGGGCACTAATTAGGCGCAGTATAACTATATACAGCAGCTATAAGGGGAAAAACACTATATAGTGTTATCCCTACATATATATAGCGCTCTGGTGTGTGCTGGCATACTCTCCCTCTGTCTCCCCAAAGGGCTAGTGGGGTCCTGTCCTCTATCAGAGCATTCCCTGTGTGTGTGCTGTGTGTCGGTACTGCTGTGTCGACATGTATGAAGAGGAAAATGATGTGGAGGCGGAGCAATTGCCTGTAGTGGAGATGTCACCCCCTAGGGGGTCGACACCTGAGTGGATGGGCTTATGGAAGGAATTACGTGAAAGTGTTAACTCTTTACATAAGAAGTTTGATGACATGGGACAGCCGGCTACTCAGCTTGGGCCTGTCCAGGCGTCTCAAAGGCCATCAGGGGCTCTAAAACGCCCGCTACCTCAGATGGCAGATACAGACGTCGACACGGATACTGACTCCAGTGTCGACGACGAGGAGACGAATGTAACTTCCAGTAGGGCCACACGTTACATGATTGAGGCAATAAAAACTGTTTTACATATTACTGATAGTAGAACAGGTACCGTTAAAAAGGGTATTATGTTTGGTGAGAAAAAACTACCTGTAGTTTTTCCTGCGTCTGAGGAATTAAATGAACCTGATAATTCCTAAAAGGTTATTGGCAACGTACCCTTTCCCGCCAGAGGATAGGGCACGTTGGGAAACACCCCCTAAGGTGGATAAAGCGCTCACACGCTTGTCCAAACAAGTGGCGCCACCGTCCCCGGATACGGCCGCCCTTAAGGATCCTGCTGACAGAAAGCAGGAGACTATCCTAAAATGTATATACACACATACTGGTGTTATACTGCGACCAGCGATCGCCTCAGCCTGGATGTGCAGTGCTGGGGTGGCTTGGTCTGACTCCCTGACTGAAAATATCGATACCCTTGATAGGGACAGTATATTACTGACTGTAGAACATTTAAAAGATGCATTTATATACATGCGTGATGCACAGAGGGATATTTGCCGACTGGCATCAAGAGTCAGTGCTCTGTCCATATCCGCCAGAAGAGGTTTATGGACGCGGCAGTGGTCGGGTGATGCCGGTTCTAAAAGGCATATGGAAGTATTGCCTTATAAAGGGGAGGAGTTATTTGGGGTAGGTCTATCAGACCTAGTGTCCACAGCAACTGCTGGGAAATCCACGTTTGTACCCCAGGTAGCCTCTCAGCATAGGAAGACGCCATATTATCAGGCGCAGTCCATTTCGGCCCCATAAGGGCAAGCGGACAAAAGGCTCCTCAATTCTGCCCCGTGGCAGAGGGAGAGGAAAAAGGCTGCAACAAACAGCCAGTTCCCAGGAACAGAAGTCCTCCCCCGCTTCCGCCAAGTCCTCAGCATGACGCTGGGGCTCTACAAGCGGACTCAGGTACGGTGGGGGCCCGTCTCAAAAATTTCAGCGCACAGTGGGCTCGCTCACAGGTGGACTCCTGGATCCTTCAGGTAGTATCTCAGGGGTACAAATTGGAATTCGAGACGTCTCCCCCTCGCCGTTTCCTAAAGTCTGCCTTACCGACGACTCCCTCCCACAGGGAGGCGGTATTAGAAGCTATTCACAAGCTGTATTCCCAGCAGGTGATAATCAAGGTACCCCTCCTGCAACAAGGAAAGGGGTATTATTCCACGCTATTTGTGGTACCGAAGCCGGACGGCTCGGTGAGACCCATTTTAAATCTAAAGTCATTGAGCACTTACAATGGTGTCTCTGGACATCAAGGATGTTTACCTCCATGTCCCAATTTACCCTTCTCACCAAGGGTATCTCAGGTTTGTGGCACAGAACTGCCACTATCAGTTTCAAACGCTGCCGTTTGGATTGTCCACGGCACCCCGGGTCTTTACCAAAGTAATGGCCGAAATGATGATACTCCTTCGAAGAAAGGGAGTTTTAATTATCCCTTACTTGGACCATCTCCTGATAAGGGCAAGATCCAGGGAACAGTTGGTGGTCGGGGTGGCACTATCTCAAGTAGTGTTGCAGCAGCACGGTTGGATTCTCAATATTCCAAAATCGCAGCTGATCCCGACGACACGTCTTCTATTCCTGGGGATGATTCTGGACACAGTTCAGAAGAAGGTATTTCTCCCGGAGGAGAAAGCCAGGGAGTTATCCGAGCTAGTCAGAAACCTCCTAAAACCAGGCCAAGTCTCAGTGCATCAATGCACAAGGGTTCTGGGAAAAATGGTGGCTTCTTACGAGGCAATTCTATTCGGCAGATTCCACGCAAGAACTTTCCAGTGGGACCTGCTGGACAAATGGTCCGGATCGCATCTTCAGATGCACCGGCGGATTACCCTGTCACCAAAGACAAGGGTGTCTCTCCTGTGGTGGTTGCAGGGTGCTCATCTTCTAGAGGGCCGCAGATTCGGCATTCAGGACTGGGTCCTGGTGACCACGGATGCCAGCCTGCGAGGCTGGGGAGCAGTCACACAGGGAAGGAATTTCCAGGGCTTGTGGTCAAGCCTGGAGACTTCACTTCACATAAATATCCTGGAGCTAAGGGCCATTTACAATGCCCTAAGCCAAGCAAGACCTCTGCTTCAAGGTCAGCCGGTGCTGATCCAGTCGGACAACATCACGGCAGTCGCCCACGTAAACAGGCAGGGCGGCACAAGAAGCAGGAGGGCGATGGCAGAAGCTGCAAGGATTCTCCGATGGGCGGAAAATCATGTGATAACACTGTCAGCAGTGTTCATTCCGGGAGTGGACAACTGGGAAGCAGACTTCCTCAACAGGCACGACCTCCACCCGGGAGAGTGGGGACTTCACCCAGAAGTCTTCCACATGATTGTAGACCGTTGGGAAAAACCAAAGGTGGACATGATGGCGTCCCGCCTCAACAAAAAACTAGACAGATATTGCGCCAGGTCAAGGGACCCTCAAGCAATAGCTGTGGACGCTCTGGTGACACCATGGGTGTACCAGTCGGTGTATGTGTTCCCTCCTCTGCCTCTCATACCCAAGGTGCTGAGAATTATACGGCGGAGAGGAGTAAGAACTATTCTCGTAGCTCCGGATTGGCCAAGAAGGACTTGGTACCCGGAACTTCAAGAAATGCTCACAGAGGACCCGTGGCCTCTACCTCTGAGAAGGGACCTGCTCCAGCAGGGACCCTGTCTGTTCCAAGACTTACCGCGGCTGCGTTTGACGGCATGGCGGTTGAACGCCGGATCCTAAAGGAAAAAGGCATTCAAGACGAAGTCATCCCTACTTTGATAAAAGCCAGAAAGGATGTAACCGCAAAACATTATCACCGCATCTGGCGGAAATATGTTGCGTGGTGCGAGGCCAAAAAGGCCCCAACGGAGGAATTTCAACTGGGTCGATTCCTGCATTTCCTGCAAGCAGGAGTGTCACAACTGAGGGCCTGAGCTGACGGGAGGCAGCCTCAGTTGTAGGGGCTGAGATGTACCGGAACCTGGGAGGTTGTATCAGACCCCTGGACATGTAAGTAACATGAAGAAGAACCGCCCGAAGGCGTGACCACGACAACTTGAATAAAAGTCAATGATGTTTATTTATGACAAACTCCATGCATCACAGTAGCAGTAAAAGAAACATAAAAGTCAGCAAAGAATAAATACAGTTCCTGGGAACTACAGGGTTGCAGGAGCCACAGGGCACTGGTAGTGTGAGATAGTTCTTATAATCTTCTAGATGGAAAGTCCTTACCAGGCCCGACTGTAGCAATGGAGATAACCCAGGATTGTACCAGCTGGTGTTCCAGGAAAAGCTGGGCTGCTGTAGATAAAACGGCTGCTGTGGATACTGGCTGGAACCAGACTGTTGTTGGCACGGGGTGGATATTGGCTGGAACCAGTTAAATAATAAATGAACTTGGGAGCGATGAAATATGAGCTGAAGTTAGGAGTTTGAGAGCGGTGAAATTATAATACCGGTGGAGAGTGGTAAACTGTAGAAAGGACACCGGCCCTTTAAGAGAAGCTGTACTCTGCTGGAAGCTGGGCTGGAAGCAGGTAATGTTGTAGCTGGAAACAGATGAATCCAAAATGGATCGGAGAGTCAGGCTACACCGCAGGTGGAATGCTGGTGCGGGTCTCTATGGTGGAAGTCTTGAGACAGGAGCTGGAACCTGGAAGACAATCACAGGAGAGAGACAAACAGGAACTAGGTTTGACAACCAAAGCACTGACGCCTTCCTTGCTCAGGCACAGTGTATTTATACCTGCAGCAAGGAAGGGATTGGCTAGGCAATTATGCAGATTAACAATACTGACAACAGATTGTAGGAAATGATCAGCTGACAGAATCCAAGATGGCTGCGCCCATGCAGACACTTGGAGGGAAGTTTGGTTTGTAATCCATGTGGTAATGAAAACAGTAATGGCGGCGCCGGCCACTGGAGACAGGAGACGCCAGGCTGACAAGTGCACATCCAACCACGCGGACACAGCGGAGGCCGCGGCTGACGTAATCGCCACTCTGACACTCTGCATGCAGAAGCTCAGGGACGGCGGCGGAGGCCGCGGGAGACGCCATGCCAGATGTAATATGGCGTTACTGTGACAGCGTCTCAGAGAGACAGGAGAGGATGCAGGAATGTGAACATTAGGATAACAGATGGGATCTGGTCCTGGAGCGCTGAGCCAGCCTTAGGAGGCATCTGATGGGTAAGAAATGGCGTCCAGATACCCGGATCGTGACAAGGAGTGTCTATGGGCCTCAAATTGGGATCCATTAAGGTTCAGATTTCGGCCCTGTCGAGTTTCTTTCAAAAAGAACTGGCTTCAGTGCCTGAAGTCCAGACGTTTGTTAAGGGAGTGCTACATATACAGCCTCCTTTTGTGCCTCCAGTGGCACCTTGGGATATAAATGTTGTTTTGAATTTCCAAAAATCACATTGGTCTGAACCACTTAAAACGGTGGATTTAAAATATCTCACGTGGAAAGTGGTCATGCTGTTGGTCCTGGCTTCGGCCAGGCGGGTGTCAGAATTGGAGGCTTTATCCTGTAAAAGCCCTTATCTGATTTTTCATATGGACAGGGCAGAATTGAGGACTCGTCCTCAGTTTCTCCCTAAGGTGGTTTCAGCTTTTCACCTGAACCAGCCTATTGTGGTACCTGCGGCTACTAAAGACTTGGGGGACTCCAAGTTGCTGGACGTTGTCAGGGCCCTGAAAATATATGTTTCCAGGACGGCTGGAGTCAGAAAATCTGACTCGCTATTTATCCTGTACGCACCCAACAAGCTGGGTGCTCCTGCTTCTAAGCAGACTACTGCTCGCTGGATTTGTAGTACAATTCAGTTTGCACATTCTGTGGCAGGCCTGCCACAGCCAAAATCTGTAAAAGCCCATTCCACAAGGAAGGTGGGCTCATCTTGGGCGGCTGCCCGAGGGGTCTCGGCTCTGCAACTTTGCCGAGCTGCTACTTGGTCAGGGTCAAATACATTTGTAAAATCTTACAAATTTGACACTCTGGCTGAGGAGGACCTGGAGTTCCCTCATTCGGTGCTGCAGAGTCATCCGCACTCTCCCGCCCGTTTAGGAGCTTTGGTATAATCCCCATGGTCCTTACGGAGTTCCCAGCATCCACTAGGACGTCAGAGAAAATAAGAATTTACTTACCGATAATTCTATTTCTCGTAGTCCGTAGTGGATGCTGGGCGCCCATCCCAAGTGCGGATTGTCTGCAATACTTGTACATAGTTATTGTTAACTAATCGGGTTATTGTTGTTGTGAGCCATCTATCCAGAGGCTCCTTCTGTTATCATGGTGTTAACTGGGTTCAGATCACAAGTTGTACGGTGTGATTGGTGTGGCTGGTATGAGTCTTACCCGGGATTCAAAATCCTTCCTTATTGTGTACGCTCGTCCGGGCACAGTATCTAACTGAGGCTTGGAGGAGGGTCATAGGGGGAGGAGCCAGTGCACACCAGGTAGTCCTAAAGCTTTACTTTTGTGCCCAGTCTCCTGCGGAGCCGCTATTCCCCATGGTCCTTACGGAGTTCCCAGCATCCACTACGGACTACGAGAAATAGAATTATCGGTAAGTAAATTCTTATTTTAACTATCGTGTGTTTGCAATGTAGAGTACCATGAGCATAACTCGAAAAAGAAAAAAAGAAACATCTCTAGAGGAGAGAAAGAAGAAGAAAATTAAAACGAAAATGTCAGGTTTGCCATTCACCAACGGACATATCAGTGTCTATACAAAATTTCCCTTCACCAGTATTCCCATTCCCATTCTCCACCCTTTGTGCATGACAAGGCACACTGCAGTAATACTGGTGTCATCGTGCTGTTGAGATATACTGGGTTCGGGCAGAACTCTGAAGGACCTAGGCATGTGGAGTTTGAACTGTAATTGGGTCCATGTATTGTACCACCCTGTGTGAACGCAAAAGATGAAGAGGAAACTGTATAGAAACAGAATAGAGGTTGGTGACAGATGAGTTTGTAGAGGTGAAGAAGATTTTATAAAAATTTGACAACTGGATTGGGCACTACGGGGAAGTGATTCTCTACTTGGTCTACTCCCCTTAAAAAAAATTCTGTGTTTATCATATCGCTATTGGGACTATCCCAGCCATCAATCCAGTGTCCTGTCCATCCTAAATTCATAGGGAACCCGGTATCTGTGAGATAATTTTCCTCTACCTGTGATGGACATGCATCTAGAACAGTAGAATGTAACATTAGTCTTCAAGTTTTGTCAAAGGGTAATGTTGCATTTATTTTGTTCTTCCCATTAGCCGAATCTGTGTTTTCTATATGGCTTCTGATTCCTTACTATATGTCCCTTGGTCCCGTCTATGTGTTTAATAATGTGGCTTGTGTTTACTGTCTAGGGGATCTATATTGACTATGTGTCCTACTACTCCTACAATCTCTGGCAAAATGCCCTTCCTTCCTACAAGTGTAACATATTATTGACCATTAGGGATCTGGGGTTTGGACTGATGGGTCTTTCCTGTATGTGCCAGTATACTTACCGTCCTCAACCTCTCCACCTGTTGTTCTCTGCGCCTAGCACTAATCTTGTGATGTTCAATAGCACACTATCTAAGATTAGCTACTGTGACCCCTTTCCAATTTTGAAAGAAGTCTGCACCCTGACACTCAATGCCTTATTGAGCCCGTCCATTTGCACAGAGACAGCCACCTCCCATTTGCCGAATTAGTGTTTACCAGTGGTCTTATCCAGATGGAGAGTTTTCTATTACTGCAAGAGACAAAAAAAAAAAAAGTTTAACAAGCTTTTAGGTCATGCGAAGTATTTCATTCAATCCTTCTCATCCCGTATTAAGGGTCTGTACATGGTCCAACAAACATTTCCGAGCTCATCTTTACTAGGGGCATTACTAGGAATGAATACTTCTTATATGGTAACTGAAAGAAATACCCGGGGTTACCTTGTCTCTGTCTGCTTTCCTACTGGCAAATACTAATGTGCGGACAGATTGTTCTCCATTTCTGACGTTACTTTCTTCTTCTTTTTTTCTTCTTTTTTGGGGGGGATTTTTACTATATATGTACACAAATGATACCATACTTACCTGTTCCACTGGTCTCAGCCACTTCCCCCACAGGCTACTGCTCTTCTTTTACCAGTTGGATACTCCTCTGGGTGCATGAGAAATGGCTGAAAACAATCAGGTCACCTTCTCCTCCTAAATAAAACTTCAACATTCATTAGTACATATATAGGTTACAGTCATATTTTTCATATTTTTATTATTTTCTATAGTTTGTATGCTGGCCGTAACTGCTTCCATATCTACATATGGCGGTGTACTTGCATTCTCTTTTTTTTCTTCCTACTTGTTTATTGTTGCTACAAGTTCAAACAGTTCTTATATTTCCATTCTTGTCTTATATGACTTTGGTTAAACATACCACCTGCAATACCTTAGGATCAAACTTACCAACCCCTCTTGCTGCCACAGGTTTAAACAATTTGTATGTCTGACCCTTTGTTTTCGGGATTTTATCAGACATATCCTTATCCTTAAGTTCTGCAATACCTCTGGTTCAAAGCTGCTCTCCTTAGGGAATGGTACCCTATCTTTGTCAGTCATACGTAACCATTCATTGCAAAAAGCCTCCGTGTGTGATCCATACTTTTCACACGTAATAAACTTTGCTGATCCTTTCAGTCGCAATTCTTCAGCCTGAACCCTAGCTACCAAACGCCCACTGCTTGTGCAATTGGATCCCATCGCGGACTTTTTGCCAATAAACGCAATCCCCAATGCACACCGCAGATAGACGGTGAAAGACACCTAGCGCTTTCACTCGCTCCTTCTCCGCTGAGTGCCACGACTCACTCCAATAGTGACCACCGCGTACCCAGTGAGGCCCTATCTAGTTTCTATTTACTGGAAGTGTTAGGAGTGACTTACCTTTTCCAGTAAATATCTGCCGCTGGATATTTTCCTGAGAGAGACCAGCGAAAACTCCCTATACACTTATACACAAATCACGCTTGCGTATGCTCTATACATCGCTAATGATACCGCGATTTTATGCAAAAAGCTCGTAAAAGGGGTATCAAGTTGAGCTATATATCACACCCACAAACGCGCGGTCCAATCGCACAGAGTATAGGTACTTGTTACCTATCTGCCGTACAACCACGGGTCGATGTACAAACTGCGACCCTCAGCGTAACAAAAAACCTTTTTACTTCAATACTACACAATGCACAATTCCCTATTACGCTCCTCTGCAAATCTCCTCACGATTTGTCTATTTCAATCTATATTAACGTGAGTCAGCCGCCTCACGCCACCAAGCCTCCACTTACTTGGTGTACCACGGGACCCGATTTCCAGAGTTCAAATCCACTCACTCCTACGTTCGCTCACTCAAATACACTTTGGTTTTTTTCTGTACAGAAAATTTTAATTCATTCAGATAGGCAGTTTTACTCCAGAGGCAATACAGTTTAAACAAAATTTAGAGTAATTTGCTTTTGAAATCTGATAGTTATGTGCTATTATATTAAATGTCTACTATCCCACCTTTGAACTAAATGACACTATTGTGTAATTTGTACTTATCGCCCGCACTTCTTACGCACTTTGCGTAAACATGCGACCGTGCGTGTCTTTTTACGCTGCTTGCGCAGTCCTTTACTTTGTCCGAGACACGTGTACAAAATCCTGCGTCCGCAATAAATCACACAGCTCTATAAATGTGAACAATACTAATTACTATTGCCCACTAGACGCAACTTGTTCTGTATAAACTTTTATGCAGACCTGCGTTTGTGTCTTTACACTTCCTTAAAATACTGTTATTTCAAATTTACCTATATAGCAACAATGTATCCTTTTTCACACAGATCTATCATGACTCTAGCAATAATCAATAATTTAAATGATATGATTCAGATTGGATAGCTATCTTGCAGAACATACACTGATATAAATATACACACAATTCTAATAATATTATATATATATATGTACCATTCACTGGTCTCCTATGAGACACCTTACCTCTTATTTTCATATCAAAGCTATTTGCTTTTCCCTGCTAAAAAAAAAGCAGTTACACAGGTTAATTTGCATTTCAATGGCTATCTTATAGCAAGCAGATTCTTCAAGTCTTGGAAGGAAAAAGAGAAAAAAAAAAAACCCTTTCTTTCCTTTTTCTATCTGTGCAATTTCTTACCCGAAGCCAAGCATTTATCTTACCATTTACTCTCACTATGCCCAATTGAAACTATTTGTAATTGACTATGGCATGGGTTAAATAAATGCATTGGTAACTGATAAATGGTGTTTGATGTGACCAAGGAAAGCTGATTGTTCTGAGCAGAATGAAAATCAGCTGTTTAGAAAATGACCTTCCTAAAATGGCCACTGCTCCTCCCCCTTCCACATGCATGAGGTTTACACAAAATGGTGGACAGGCCATGTGGTTAGTCCAAAATGGAGGACAGACCATGCGGCTTCCTTTGTCACAAAGAAATCACACATTATACAAGCACCAGAAGTTATTTTAGGCCTGAGTTAAAAAAAACTGTATCAAGGCTATGCAGCAACTTTTAAACGTACTTTTAAACCTACTTAACAGATAAACAATCCAATCTGAATCAAACACGATATGACTTATTTGAACTTTGTTTTGCAACAATAAAAATACATTTTAGCATCTTAAATATTATGAGAAATGCATTGTCCCTTGAAATTTCATATCATTGGCTTACTGATATCACAATACATGTGGAGCCGGTCGATTACAGCCGCATTTGTAATGTACAGTGCATCTTTAAGACTCTGATATCCCGGACGAGCCCCCATCTGTGAATGCCAAATTGCTTTCTCACAAATATTTAAAATGCCCGCTCTAATATATATTGCAGACGCCAGGCGCATCTTATTACCATATATGATAAAAGTGCGCTGTACATCGCAAAACACTGCATCCCATAAGAGAAAACAATACACCCACACATTATCTGAGTTCCAAAGCTCATTGATGTATATATTTGTTATTAAAAGGATATGGATTCAATATATTACAAAGTACAGTATACCTATAGTTACATGGTTACAACTCACACAGTAAGCAGTAAAAACATACAGTCACAGTTACATACAGTTACAGGCCAGCATACAATACCATATAAATTCATCTTTCCATATCACTCTCTCTCTCTGTAAATAAATGCAGGAACTGGTCTGCCAGCAACTCCTTCATCCTCTGGTACCGAAAAGCAATTGATCTCCTGTGTGGTCAGCAATGTGTTATCTAGTTTCTGGGGGAGGGGACTCACTCATTCATGATGAGTCACTAGTCTCTTTGTATATGCTGAACAGGTTCAGCCTTGGGGACATCCAAAGGGGCTGGCCTGAGCTTCCTGTCCACTACCTGTTTGGAATATCTATTGTTCTAATAAAATTGATTTTAGCTTACATACATTTAATCATAATTATTTGTTGGAATTTCCTACAACTTTTTAACAAGTATCAAATGAAACTACACGTTAATCTGGTTGCTTTAATAGTAAATATGACAGGTCTATCTGGTTTCGTTCAAATAATACACATACATGACATTACTTCAATATATATAATTTTAAATCATCGTGATGTCTGGCGCTTGATATTATTATAGTTATGTACTGTATGAAATAAGTGTCGAATCCATCTCTGTTGCATGTCTGTGTAAATGCGTGTGTTACCATATATTGCTGTGCTCGCTGCGCATATTTGCAAGTATAGCGACTTATGTGTGTAGTTTGTATGTTCTTTTTATGTAATAATTTTGACTTCGACACTATATATATATATATATATATATATATCTATATATGCATGTTTATATTTTGTGAGGAGATCAGGGTATGAGTGCCTTCTACTGGGGTAGATGGGCACTTCCAAACACACAGCAGTGAGGAAACATGGTCCAGAATTTTCGTGCAGTTTAGCCAAAACTAGTTCTGTTGGGCAGTGCAGAAAATATAAAACACACTAATAAATTGTAACATGTCTGAGTTCTAAATAAACAATACAGATTCCCCCTCTGAGTGGTAGGACCTTGTGTTCTTGTCACAAACATAGGCGTGTGCACAGCACAGTCAGTAAATCACAGTGTCTTATAACAAGTCTGCTGCCTTTTCCCCCAGGTAGTGAGACCCTGAGTAAAGCTCTGACACACACACACACACACACACACACACACACACACACACACACACACACACACACCTAAAAGCCAAACTCTAACCAGGTCTGTTTTGCTGAAACACTCATTTTCCTGGGGGTTTAAATCATATCGGTAAGAAACCTGGGACGAACATCTCTATATACAATATTATATAAAATTAAGAGGACTTCTAGGCTGGGACATACTTTGAGGTTGGAGGGAGGTACAAATGGAGCCGCGTTCTTCTGATGCGGCTGCATCGCACACATGCACTTCCGGCGTGGCTAGGTGATCTGGCGCCTGGCAACGCTATAGGAGTGCACAGAGAATGGGGCGAATGCATGTCTCATACGCACGCATATCCCAGGTGCTGCGATAGGCACACCTAGGTGGGCGCGCCCCAGCACAGACGCAGCCACGATTAGTGTGGCTCCAGCTGTAAGAAAGGCAGGATTATAAATCCGTGGTATAATCTCATACAGTAAACTGTTTCAGGAAGGGCAAATATAGTACATTGTTAGTGAGACTGAGTTGGACCTGATGCCTCCACATTTTTGTATAATTTATGCAAACATTTATTATCTCTGCAGGCAATCACCTTGCTGACCGAGCTGATCAGAGACAATTTCCGGAATAGCAAGTTGAAACAGTGCCTCTTACCGTCCCTTGGAGAGCTAATTTATACTGTTGCTATTCAAGTAAGTTGAAATTTTTTTTATGTATGAATGCCATGTCTGTAATAATATAATTTTACATTCACAGTATGTCTTGTTAAATAAAATATATGTTAAGATTGTGGGTGTTAAAATGGCTGTTTTAATAACCTACTGTAGTTGTTATTCTCATATAGGGATCTTATGTAGGAGTACACTAACCAAAGTATTACCATACAGGGCAGGCCATGGCAACATGTGGTTGTGCCAAGCAGAATGTTATGAACTCAAATTAGGAGTTGGGATTTAATAAAGTTCATTCTTACCGTTGTTGTGGAACATGTTATGCTACATGTTTCTGACGTCATAGTAAAAAAGCAATAGTAAACTTAACATACTAAGGTGCAATTTACCCAAAAAAATCCTAGCTCTGATTTTATGGAATGTACCAGATAAATGTATCGTGTTCCCTAGTCCGTTATAACAGGGATGTGACAGCTGCAATGGATACTGTCGCCCCTATGCGTATACGACCCTGCAAACCACACCGTCGAGCACCTTGGTTTGACAACAGTATTCAAGATCTTAAGAAAAGGTGTTGTAGACTTGAAAGACAATGGAGGAAGACAAACCTGGTAGAGGATAAATTAAATCTAATCAAACACATTGGAAATGATCAATCAACAATCACCTGCAAGAAAACAGAATTCCTTTCAAATGAGATCATGGCAGCAAAAAATAGGCCAGCTCAGTTTTTCAGTACAGTGGAGATGCTTTACAAGCCAGCATGCCTGCAGCCTGACGGAACCCTCTCCCAGTCAAGATGCAATGAGATTGCAAAATTCTTTGCAGATAAAGTATCCGCCATCCAGGCTGGAATCCTCACAGTGACACCAACGGAGTACCAATCTAGCAAGCCTGCCAATGAAAGCCAGCTGTCTGCATGGTACAGCTTTTACCAAGTGGAAGTACAAAACATTTCTGAAATTACCTGAATGTTGCGTTCCTCCACCTGTGATCAGGACCCCGCATCAACTAAGCTTCTGTTAGGGTGCATGGAAGTGATCGGCCCTGTATTTGCAAAAATAGTTCAATGCACTTTGCAGACAGGCATTTTTTCTGAACCATTAAAGGAAGCAATAGTCAGACTACGTCTTAAAAAATCTAATTTAGACCCTGGCTGCATAACCAACTACAGGCCAGTATCAAACCTTCCTTTTCTAGGAAAGGTTATTGAGAAAGTGGTTGCAGCTCAACTAGAAACCCGCCTGTCAACCCATGATATTTTGATCCATTCCAGTAAGGATTCAGAAGAAGACATAGCACTGAAACAGCCCTGGCATATGTGCTTATTGATCTACTAATGGCAAGAGACAGATGTGACCAATCTTAATCCTTCTGGATCTCTGCAACATTTGATACCATGGACCATGGGATTCTAATTGGGCACCTGAAGAATTTCTGTGGTCTGGATAGCACAGTCCTTAGATGGTTCAAATCAGTTCTCGCTGGCAGGTCACAGACAGTTTCATCTGGAGTATACTCTTCGCCACCAGTGCCATTGACTTCTGATGTCCCACAGGGTTCTATAATATCTCCCATGCTTTTTGCATCACTGACTTACAGTGATATATTATTCTGGTGAGATTTCTTGGGTCTAGGAAGACTGTCTCAGTGCTGCTATTATATTTATTTATATATAAATGTAATTGTCCATCATTAAAGACAATTATGTCTTTGATAGTCTGCAACGCTCAAAATTGTTTATACAAGGCGACTGGATGCTTTCACAAGCTATGTTTCATTGATTTTTTTTATTTTTTACTAAGGTTGTTGCAATAACTAGGCTTAATAACCGTACACAATGTCAAAACGCAGTAAAGAAGGCAAGTAAGGTGCTAGCGTGCATAAAAAGGGGAATTGAGACAAGGGACTCAGATGTAATCATGCCGCTGTATAAGGCATTGGTACGTCCGCACCTGGAATATTGTGTTCAGTTTTGGGCACCATTGTATAAAAAAGACATCAGTGAACTCGAAAGTGTTCAAAGGCGAGCTACTAAATTGATTAAAGGCCTAGAAGGACTGAACTATAAGGAAAGACTTACTAGGCTGAATATGTATAGACTAGAAAAGAGGCACCTAAGAGGAGATATTCTTAATATCTTCAAATATGTAGAGGGACATCACAAAGAGTTATCAGAGGAATTATTTATTAAAAGAACACAGTTTAGGACATGTGGGAACTCGCTGCGACTGGAGGAGAGAAAGTTCCGAACGCAACAGAGGAAAGGGTTCTTCACTGTTAGGGGAATCAGGATGTGGAATTCCCTGCCAGGGAAGGTGGTAATGGCAGACTCTGTAATTGGATTTAAAAAAGGAATGGGTACATTTCTGAATGAAAAAGCTATCCAAGGTTATAATACTTAAAATATCAACGTGGTTAATCCGGGGGTAACATGAGTTATAGTAGCCAACTAGTCATAAAACATTATTTAGCAAGTATGTAGAATCATCACAACTTAAAACAGGTTGAACATGATGGGCAATTTGCCTCTATTCAACCTGAAATACTATGTTACTATGTTAATATTTATTTGTTGCCACATGTTTTCTCTGTTAAAATACACATTAGTGTTACCAAGTTTATTCTTGCTGACAGAGCAGTGATAACTGTGGTTGCTGTAGGTTTCCAACTATTATTATATTGATCCTATTGTTATTATTTTTTATTTTCGATTTCTTTGAAATCTAGATACCTCCCACTTTAAATTATTGTTTTCATTGCTGCATTAATATATACAATTATGTGTGTGTGTATATATATTTGACTGACTGAATAACGGCTGCAGAGTCTTTATTTCCAAAGCTGGCAGTGCCACATAAGAAGGTATTGTGTCTATTGTATGAGTGGGGGCACCCAGCAAAGTATTTGTTAAAGCTGATTAACATACAGGACAGAAAAGCTATACCTTTTACACTAAAACCTTAGCCGCTGCGGCTGCTGGATTTAATCCTTAACCTACGTACTTTTTACCCAGTTAGCGTACACAGGCCCGTACCGTGTACGCTTTTGCGTACACACGCCGCAACGGACGTACAAAGTACACACTTTGCGTACACACACACACCGACACGCTGTAAGCACAATGCAGCTACACGTGTGACTGAAATACACCTTAAACCTTAGCAGGATAGGGACACGACACCAATTGTATTTAAATATGTTGGGATCCGACCCACCATCCGTTATTTACTAGCAGGGGGTTACAATAGTAATACAATTCACAATAAGAGATACAGGCTACAATCAATGATACATACGTTTATTCGCAAGCGCCACCCGGTCCTCGGTCAGTCAAGATAGATGACTTTCAGAGAATGGGTGACCGGTCAGGCAGCTTGGCTTTTTATACATTTGTCCATTTCATGATACATTAGAAACTGTAATCTTCACCCATAGGTCACAGGGCTGGTCATTTGCAGTACAGGAGGGGTCATAGGTCGGTTTGAATAGGTGGGCGATGCCTGGTCCAGGTGCACTTGCAGATGATCTCCACTGGGTTCCCGCCGAATATCAAAGTACAGTAAATACAGTGTAATATTAATATTCTGTTCCTGTGCATATCTGTGCGCAGGAGCGTGCTATCTTCTGCAAACTGCTACCGGAATATTGCTTTTAAAATACTGTACAACTGGACACCAAACACCACCTCCTAACCTTATTCTGTCCCCTCATATCCTGTAAAGGTGAATTCCTTTGTTACTGTACCATTTAAGCAAGTGTAACTCGCTGGTGTGGTGCATGTGGGCTATGTGTAATCGTGCACTATGTGAATTAAATATGAAATGTGTCTTTGTGGCTTTTCCATGCAAATACATATGCTACTGTAATTACTTATACCACACGCTAATACGCACTACCGCGTGAGCGGTCATACGCAACTTGCAAATATGCGCACGCACGGCAGAACAAGTACGCGCACGGAGGCCATCTGTGTGGTGTTTGTACGTGATATGTGTACTATAATATTTTCTCTGACGTCCTAGTGGATGCTGGGACTCCGTCAGGACCATGGGGAATAGCGGCTCCGCAGGAGACAGGGCACAAAATTTAAAAGTTTGACCACTAGGTGGTGTGTACTGGCTCCTCCCCCTATGACCCTCCTCCAAGCCTCAGTTAGGTTTTTGTGCCCGTCCGAGCAGGGTGCAATCTAGGTGGCTCTCATAAAAAGCTGCTTAGAGTAAAAGTTTTGATAGGTTTCTTATTTTCAGTGAGTCCTGCTGGCAACAGGCTCACTGCAACGAGGGACCTAGGGGAGAAGAAGTGAACTCACCTGCGTGCAGGATGGATTTGCTTCTTAGGCTACTGGACACTAGCTCCAGAGGGACGATCACAGGTACAGCCTGGATGGGTCACCGGAGCCGCGCCGCCGACCCCCTTGCAGATGCCGAAGTAAGAAGAGGTCCAGAAACCGGCGGCTGAAGGCTTTTCAGTCTTCATGAGGTAGCGCACAGCACTGCAGCTGTGCGCCATTGCGCTCAGGCACACTTCACACCAGCGGTCACTGAGGGTGCAGGGCGCTGGGGGGGGCGCCCTGGGCAGCAATGAGATTACCTTTCTGGCTAAAAAGAATACATCACATATAGTCCCTGAGGCTATATGGATGTATTTCACCCCTGCCAGGTCTCAGAAAAACCGGGAGAAGAGCCCGCCGAAATAGGGGGCGGGGCCTATCTCCTCAGCACACAGCGCCATTTTCCTACACAGCTCCGCTGCTAGGAAGGCTCCCAGGCTCTCCCCTGCACTGCACTACAGAAACAGGGTAAAAAACAGAAAGGGGGGGCATTTTTTGGCGATATTATATATATTTAAGCAGCTATAAGGAAACAACACTTATATAAGGTTGTTCCTATATAATTATAGCGCTTTGGTGTGTGCTGGCAAACTCTCCCTCTGTCTCCCCAAAGGGCTAGTGGGGTCCTGTCTTCTATCAGAGCATTCCCTGTGTGTCTGCTGTGTGTCGGTACGTGTGTGTCGACATGTATGAGGACGATGTTGGTGTGGAGGCGGAGCAATTGCCGGTAATGGTGATGTCACCCCCTAGGGAGTCGACACCGGAATGGATGGCTTTGTTTATGGAATTACGTGATAATGTCAGCACGCTGCAAAAGTCGGTTGACGACATGAGACGGCCGACAAACCAATTAGCACCTGTACAGGCGTCTCAAACACCGTCAGGGGCTGTAAAACGCCCTTTGCCTCAGTCGGTCGACACAGACACGGACACCGAATCTAGTGTCGACGGTGAAGAAACGAACGTATTTTCCAGTAGGGCCACACGTTATATGATCACGGCAATGAAGGAGGCTTTGCATATCTCTGATACTGCAAGTACCACAAAAAGGGGTATTATGTGGGGTCTGAAAAAACTACCTGTAGTTTTTCCTGAATCAGAGGAATTGAATGACGTGTGTGATGAAGCGTGGGTTACCCCTGATAAAAAGCTGCTAATTTCAAAGAAGTTATTGGCATTATACCCTTTCCCGCCAGAGGTTAGGGCGCGCTGGGAAACACCCCCTAGGGTGGACAAGGCGCTCACACGTTTATCCAAACAAGTGGCGTTACCGTCTCCTGATACGGCCGCTCTCAAGGATCCAGCTGATAGGAGGCTGGAAAATACTCTAAAAAGTATATACACACATACTGGTGTTATACTGCGACCAGCAATCGCCTCAGCCTGGATGTGCAGTGCTGGGGTGGCTTGGTCGGATTCCCTGACTGAAAATATTGATACCCTGGATAGGGACAGTATTTTATTGACTATAGAGCAATTAAAGGATGCATTCCTTTATATGCGAGATGCACAGAGAGATATCTGTACTCTGGCATCAAGAGTAAGTGCGATGTCCATATCTGCCAGAAGAAGTCTATGGACGTGACAGTGGTCAGGCGATGCGGATTCCAAACGGCATATGGAAGTATTACCGTATAAAGGGGAGGAATTATTTGGGGTCGGTCTATCGGATTTGGTAGCCACGGCAACAGCCGGGAAGTCCACCTTTTTACCTCAAGTCCCCTCCCAACAGAAAAAGACGCAGTCTTTTCAGCCGCAGTCCTTTCGTTCCTATAAGAACAAGCGAGCAAAAGGACATTCATATTTGCCCCGAGGCAAAGGAAAGGGTAAGAGACTGCACCAAGCAGCCCCTTCCCAGGAGCAGAAGTCCTCCCCGGCTTCTGCAAAGGCCTCAGCATGACGCTGGGACCTTACAAGCGGACTCAGGGGCGGTGGGGGGTCGCCTCAAGAATTTCAGCGCACAGTGGGCTCACTCGCAGGTGGACCCCTGGATCCTGCAGGTAGTATCTCAGGGTTACAGGTTGGAATTCGAGAAGTCTCCCCCTCGCCGGTTCCTAAAGTCTGCTTTGCCAACGTCTCCCTCCGACAGGGCGACGGTATTGGAAGCCATTCACAAGCTGTATTCTCAGTAGGTGATAGTCAAGGTACCCCTTCTACAACAGGGAAAGGGGTATTACTCCACGCTATTTGTGGTACCGAAGCCGGACGGCTCGGTAAGACCTATTTTAAATCTGAAATCTCTGAACCTGTACATACAAAAATTCAAGTTCAAGATGGAGTCACTCAGAGCAGTGATAGCGAATCTGGAAGAAGGGGATTTTATGGTGTCCTTGGACATCAAGGATGCTTACCTTCATGTCCCAATTTGCCCTTCACACCAAGGGTTCCTCAGGTTCGTGGTACAAAACTGTCATTATCAGTTTCAGACGCTGCCGTTTGGATTGTCCACGGCACCCAGGGTCTTTACCAAGGTGATGGCCGAAATGATGATCCTTCTTCGAAGAGAAGGCGTATTAATTATCCCTTACTTGGACGATCTCCTGATAAGGGCAAGATCCAGAGAACTGCTGGAGGTCGGAGTAGCACTAACTCAAGTAGTGCTCCAACAGCACGGGTGGATTCTGAATTTTCCAAAATCCCAACTGATCCCGACGACACGTCTGCTGTTCCTAGGGATGATTCTGGACACTGTTCAGAAAAAGGTATTTCTTCCAGAGGAGAAAGCCAGGGAGTTATCCGAACTAGTCAGGAACCTCCTAAAACCAGGGATAGTGTCTGTGCATCAATGCACAAGAGTCCTGGGAAAAATGGTGGCTTCTTACGAAGCGATTCCATTCGGCAGATTCCATGCACGAATTTTTCAGTGGGATCTGCTAGACAAATGGTCCGGATCGCATCTGCAGATGCATCAGCGGATAAAATTGTCGACAAGGACAAGGGTCTCTCTGCTATGGTGGTTGCAGAGTGCTCATCTGTTGGAGGGCCGCAGATTCGGCATACAGAACTGGGTCCTAGTGACCACGGATGCCAGCCTGAGAGGCTGGGGAGCGGTCACACAAGGAAGAAACTTCCAGGGCGTGTGGTCAAGCCTGGAAACGTCTCTTCACATAAATATACTGGAACTAAGAGCAATCTACAATGCTCTAAGCCTGGCAAAACCTCTGCTTCAGGGTCAGCCGGTGTTGATCCAGTCGGACAACATCACGGCAGTCGCCCACGTAAACAGACAGGGCGGCACAAGAAGCAGGAGGGCAATGGCAGAAGCTGCAAGGATTCTTCGCTGGGCGGAAAATCATGTGATAGCACTGTCGGCAGTGTTCATTCCGGGAGTGGACAACTGGGAAGCAGACTTCCTCAGCAGACACGATCTTCACCCGGGAGAGTGGGGACTTCATCCAGAAGTCTTCCACATGATTGTGGTCCATTGGGAAAGACCAATGGTGGACATGATGGCGTCCCGCCTCAACAAAAAACTGGACAGGTATTGCGCCAGGTCAAGAGATCCTCAGGCAATAGCTGTGGACGCTCTGGTAACACCATGGGTGTACCAGTCAGTGTATGTGTTCCCTCCTCTGCCTCTCATACTCAAGGTACTGAGAATTATACGGCAAAGGGGAGTAAGAACGATACTAGTGGCTCCGGACTGGCCAAGAAGGACTTGGTACCCGGAACATCAGGAGATGCTCACGGAAGATCCGTGGCCTCTACCTCTAAGAAGGGATCTGCTTCAGCAGGGACCGTGTCTATTCCAAGACTTACCGCGGCTGCGTTTGACGGCATGGCGGTTGAACGCCGGATCCTAAAGGAAAAAGGCATTCCGGAAGAGGTCATCCCTACCCTGGTCAAAGCCAGGAAGGAGGTGACTGCACCACATTATCACCGCATTTGGAGAAAATATGTTGCATGGTGTGAGGCCAGGAAGGCCCCGACAGAGGAATTTCAACTGGGTCGATTCCTACATTTCCTGCAAACAGGATTATCTATGGGCCTCAAATTAGGGTCCATTAAGGTTCAAATTTCGGCCCTGTCGATTTTCTTCCAGAAAGAATTGGCTTCAGTTCCTGAAGTTCAGACTTTTGTAAAAGGAGTACTACATATACAGCCCCCGGTTGTGCCCCCAGTGGCACCGTGGGATCTCAATGTAGTTTTGGATTTTCTCAAATCCCATTGGTTTGAGCCACTCAAATCGGTAGATTTGAAATATCTTACATGGAAAGTAACCATGCTACTGGCTCTGGCTTCAGCCAGGAGAGTGTCAGAATTGGCGGCTTTGTCGTATAAAAGCCCATATCTGATTTTCCATTCGGACAGGGCAGAATTGAGGACGCGTCCTCATTTTCTGCCTAAGGTGGTATCAGCGTTTCACCTGAACCAGCCTATTGTGGTGCCTGCGGCTACTAGCGATTTGGAGGATTCCAAGTTGCTGGACGTTGTCAGAGCATTGAAAATATATATTTCAAGGACGGCTGGAGTCAGAAAATCTGACTCGCTGTTTATACTATATGCACCCAACAAGATGGGTGCTCCTGCTTCTAAGCAGACGATTGCTTGTTGGATTTGTAGCACAATTCAACTGGCACATTCTGTGGCAGGCCTGCCACAGCCTAAATTTGTCAATGCCCACTCCACAAGGAAGGTGGGCTCATCTTGGGCGGCTGCCCGAGGGGTCTCGGCATTACAACTCTGCCGAGCAGCTACGTGGTCAGGGGAGAACACGTTTGTAAAATTCTACAAATTTGATACCCTGGCTAAGGAGGACCTGGAGTTCTCTCATTCGGTGCTGCAGAGTCATCCGCACTCTCCCGCCCGTTTGGGAGCTTTGGTATAATCCCCATGGTCCTGACGGAGTCCCAGCATCCACTAGGACGTCAGAGAAAATAAGATTTTACTTACCGATAAATCTATTTCTCATAGTCCGTAGTGGATGCTGGGCGCCCATCCCAAGTGCGGATTGTCTGCAATACTTGTACATAGTTATTGTTACAAAAAAAATCGGGTTGTTTATTGTTGTGAGCCATCTTTTCAGAGGCTCCTACGTTATCATACTGTTAACTGGGTTCAGATCACAAGTTGTACGGTGTGATTGGTGTGGCTGGTATGAGTCTTACCCGGGATTCAAAATCCTTCCTTATTGTGTACGCTCGTCCGGGCACAGTATCCTAACTGAGGCTTGGAGGAGGGTCATAGGGGGAGGAGCCAGTACACACCACCTAGTGGTCAAACTTTTAAATTTTGTGCCCTGTCTCCTGCGGAGCCGCTATTCCCCATGGTCCTGACGGAGTCCCAGCATCCACTACGGACTATGAGAAATAGATTTATCGGTAAGTAAAATCTTATTTTCGACTTCGTTCCACATATTCCTTTATAGGGAGTGCCGGCCTTGTGGAGTGTGTGTGTGTGTGTGTGTGTGTATGTATGTATGTATGTATGTATATATATATATATATATATATATATATATATATATATATATATATATATATATATATATATATAATACTAGGAGAGAAGAACAAGCGCCTTATGGTGCAGTATTTTTGTTAATAGTGTATTGCAGACACAACAAATGGAAAGGTCCGTACCAGATAACTTGTGTTAGGGCCTATCGATTCCTTATCCAGTAGGTGTTCTCCACCAGATAACAACTTGTGTTAGGACCTATCGATTACTTATCCAGTAGGTGTTCTCCACCTATATGTCAGGAAACATAGAGCATCGCCATATAGTGTAGCATCTTAAATATATTGTCTGGGAATCCCACCCCTATAAGTCATGCGTACCAAATAAAATCTTTAAACAACACGTGTCAGATAAACCTCTATCCGATGGACCCACGCTGGTCCGTATAAAGCAATAGCAGACTACCTTGTATCAAAATATAAAATATTTTCTCTGACGTCCTAGTGGATGCTGGGAACTCCGTAAGGACCATGGGGGATAGCGGCTCCGCAGGAGACTGGGCACAAAAGTAAAGCTTTAGGACTACCTGGTGTGCACTGGCTCCTCCCCCTATGACCCTCCTCCAAGCCTCAGTTAGATTTTTGTGCCCGGCCGAGAAGGGTGCACACTAGGGGCTCTCCTGAGCTTCTTAGTGAAAGTTTAGTTTTAGGTTTTTTATTTTCAGTGAGACCTGCTGGCAACAGGCTCATTGCATCGAGGGACAAAGGGGAGAAGAAGCGGACCTGCCTGCTTGCAGCCAGCTTGGGCTTCTTAGGCTACTGGACACCATTAGCTCCAGAGGGACCGAACACAGGCCCAGCCTCGGAGTCCGGTCCCAGAGCCGCGCCGCCGGCCCCCTTACAGAGCCAGAAGCAAGAAGAGGTCCGGAAAATTGGCGGCAGAAGACATCGGTCTTCACCAAGGTAGCGCACAGCACTGCAGCTGTGCGCCATTGCTCCTCATACACACCTCACACTGCAGTCACTGAGGGTGCAGGGCGCTGGGGGGGGGGGCGCCCTGAGCAGCAATAAAAACACCTTGGCTGGCAAACATACATCACATATAACCCCCAGGGCTATATGGATGTATTTTAACCCCTGCCAGAATCCATAAAAATGCGGGAGAAAAGTCCGCGAAAAAGTGGCGGAGCCCATCTCCTCAGCACACTGGCGCCATTTTCTCTCACAGCTCCGTTGGAGGGAAGCTCCCTGGCTCTCCCCTGCAGTTACTACACTACAGAAAGGGGTTAAAAAAGAGAGGGGGGCACTAATTAGGCGCAGTATTAATAAAACAGCAGCTATAAGGGAAAAACACTTCTATAAGGTTATCCCTGTATATATATAGCGCTCTGGTGTGTGCTGGCATACTCTCCCTCTGTCTCCCCAAAGGGCTAGTGGGGTCCTGTCCTCTATCAGAGCATTCCCTGTGTGTGTGCTGTGTGTCGGTACGATTGTGTCGACATGTATGAGGAGGAAAATGGTGTGGAGGCGGAGCAATTGCCTGTAATGGAGATGTCACCCCCTAGGGAGTCGACACCTGAGTGGCTGAGCTTATGGAAGGAATTACGTGACAGTGTCAGCTCTTTACAAAAGATTGATGACATGAGACAGCCGGCTACTCAGCCTGTGCCTGTTCAGGTGTCTCAAAAGCCATCAGGGGCTCTAAAACGCCCGTTACCTCAGATGGCAGATACAGACGCCGACACGGATACTGACTCCAGTGTCGACGATTAAGAGATGAATGTGACTTCCAGTAGGGCCACACGTTACATGATTGAGGCTATGGAAAATGTTTTACATATTTCTGATAATACCAGTACCACTAAAAAGGGTATTATGTTGGGTGAGAAAAAACTGCCTGTAGTTTTTCCTGCATCGGTGGAATTAAATGAAGTGTGTGATGATGCGTGGGTTTCCCCCGATAAAAACTGTTAATTCCTAAAAAGTTATTAGCATCATACCCCTTCCCGCCAGAGGATAGGGCACGTTGGGAAACACCCCCTAGGGTGGATAAAGCGCTCACACGCTTGTCTAAACAGGTGGCACTACCGTCCCCGGATACGGCCGCCCTTAAGGAACCTGCTGACAGAAAGCAGGAAAATATCCTAAAAATGTATATACACTCACACGGGTGTGATACTGCGACCAGCAATCGCCTCAGCCTGGATGTGCAGTGCTGGGGTGGCTTGGTCTGATTCCCTGACTGACAATATTGATACCCTAGATAGGGACAGTATATTACTGACTATAGAGCATTTAAAAGATGCATTTCTATATATGCGTGATGCACAGAGGGATATTTGCCGACTGGCATCAAGAGTAAGTGCGCTGTCCATTTCTGCCAGAAGAGGGTTATGGACAAGACAGTGGTCAGGTGATGCTGATTCCAAAAGGCATATGGAAGTATCGCCTTATAAAAGGGAGGAGTTATTTGGGGTAGGTCTAACAGACCTGGTGGCCACGGCAACGGCTGGGAAATCCACATTTTTACCCCAGGTAGCCTCTCAACATAAGAAGACGCCGTATTATCAGGCGCAGTCCTTTAGGCCCCATAAGGGCAAGCGGGCAAAAGACTCCTCATTTCTGCCCCGTGGCAGAGGGAGAGGAAAAAGGCTGCAGCAGAAGCCATTCACAAGCTGTATTCCCAGCAGGTGATAATCAAGGTACCCCTCCTACAACAGGGAAAGGGGTATTATACCACGCTGTTTGTGGTACCGAAGCCGGACGGCTCGGTGAGACTTATTTTAAATCTGAAATCCTTGAACACTTACATACAAAGGTTCAAATTCAAGATGGAGTCACTCAGAGCGGTGATTGCGAACCTGGAAGAAGGGGATTATATGGTGTCTCTGGACATCAAGGATGCTTATCTCCATGTCCCAATTTACCCTTCTCACCAAGGGTACCTCAGGTTTGTGGTACAGAACTGTCACTATCAGTTTCAGACGCTGCCGTTTGGTTTGTCCACGGCACCCCGGGTCTTTACCAAAGTAATGGCCGAAATGATGATACTCCTTGAAGGAAGGGAGTTTTAGTTATCCCTTACTTGGACGATCTCCTGATAAGGGCAAGATCCAGGGAACAGTTGGTAGTCGGGGTAGCACTATCTCAAGTAGTGTTGCGGCAGCACGGTTGGATTCTCAATATTCCAAAATCGCAGCTGATCCCGACGACACGTCTTCTATTCCTAGGGATGATCCTGGACACAGTCCAGAAAAAGGTGTTTCTCCTGGAGGAGAAAGCCAGGGAGTTATCCGAACTAGTCAGAAACCTCCTAAAACCAGGCCAAGTGTCAGTGCATCAGTGCACAAGGGTCCTGGGAAAAATGGTGGCTTCCTACAAAGCAATTCCATTCGGCAGATTCCACGCAAGAACTTTCCAGTGGGACCTGCTGGACAAATGGTCCGGATCGCATCTTCAGATGCATCAGCGGATAACCCTGTCACCAAAGACAAGGGTGTCTCTCCTGTGGTGGTTGCAGAGTGCTCATCTTCTAGAGGGCCGCAGATTCGGCATTCAGGACTGGGTCCTGGTGACCGCGGATGCCAGCCTGCGAGGCTGGGGAGCAGTCACACAGGGAAGAAATTTCCAGGGCTTGTGGTCAAGCCTGGAGACATCACTTCACATAAATATTTTGGAGCTAAGGGCCATTTACAATGCCCTAAGCCAAGCAAGACCTCTGCTTCAAGGTCAGCCGGTGCTGATCCAGTCGGACAACATCACGGCAGTCGTCCACGTAAACAGACAGGGCGGCACAAGAAGCAGGAGGGCAATGGCAGAAGCTGCAAGGATTTTTCGCTGGGCGGAAAATCATGTGATAGCATTGTCAGCAGTGTTCATTCCGGGAGTGGACAACTGGGAAGCAGACTTCCTCAGCAGGCACGACCTCCACCCGGGAGAGTGGGGACTTCACCCAGAAGTCTTCCACATGATTGTAAACCGTTGGGAAAAACCAAAGGTGGACATGATGGCGTCCCGCCTAAACAAAAAATTGGACAGGTATTGCGCCAGGTCAAGGGACCCTCAGGCAATAGCTGTGGACGCTCTGGTAACACCGTGGGTGTACCAGTCAGTGTATGTGTTCCCTCCTCTTCCTCTCATACCAAAAGTACTGAGAATTATAAGACGGAGGGGAGTAAGAACTATACTCGTGGCTCCGGATTGGCCAAGAAGGACTTGGTACCCGGAACTTCAAGAGATGCTCACGGAGGACCCGTGGCCTCTACCTCTAAGAAGGGACCAGCTCCAGCAAGGACCCTGTCTATTCCAAGACTTACCGCGGCTGCGTTTGACGGCAGGGCGGTTGAACGCCGGATCCTGAAGGAAAAAGGCATTCCGGATGAAGTCATCCCTACCCTGATCAAGCCAGGAAGGATGTAACCGCAAAGCATTATCACCGCATTTGGCGAAAATATGTTGCGTGGTGCGAGGCCAGTAAGGCCCCGATGGAGGAATTTCAACTAGGTCGATTCCTGCATTTCCTGTAAACAGGAGTGTCTATGGGCCTAAAATTGGTGTCCATTAAGGTTCAAATTTCGGCCCTGTCAATTTTCTTCCAGAAAGAACTAGCTTCAGTTCCTGAAGTTCAGACGTCTGTAAAAGGGGTACTGCATATACAGCCTCCTTTTTTGCCTCCAGTGGCACCTTGGGATCTCAATGTAGTTTTGGGGTTCCTAAAGTCACATTGGTTTGAACCACTTGAATCTGTGGAGTTAAAATATCTCACATGGAAAGTGGTCATGTTGTTGGCCCTGGCCTCGGCCAGGCGCGTGTCAGAATTGGCGGGCTTTATCCTGTAAAAGCCCTTATCTGATCTTCCATTCAGACAGGGCGGAATTGAGGACTCGTCCTCATTTTCTCCCTAAGGTGGTTTCAGTGTTTCATCTGAACCAACCTATTGTGGTACCTGCGGCTACTAGTGACTTGGAGGACTCCAAGTTGTTGGACGTAGTCAGGGCCTTGAAAATATGTTTCCAGGACGGCTGGAGTCAGAAAATCTGACTCGCTGTTTATCCTGTATGCACCCAACAAGCTGGGTGCTCCTGCTTCTAAGCAGACTATTGCTCGTTGGATTTGTAATACAATTCAGCTTGCACATTCTGTGGCAGGCCTGCCACAGCCAAAATCTGTAAAAGCCCATTCCACAAGGAAGGTGGGCTCATCTTGGGCGGCTGCCCGAGGGGTCTTGGCTTTACAACTTTGCCGAGCAGCTACTTGGTCAGGGGAAAACACGTTTGCTAAATTCTACAAATTTGATACCCTGGCTGAGGAGGACTTTGAGTTCTCTCATTCGGTGCTGCAGAGTCATCCGCACTCTCCCGCCCGTTTGGGAGCTTTGGTATAATCCCCATGGTCCTTACGGAGTTCCCAGCATCCACTAGGACGTCAGAGAAAATAAGAATTTACTTACCGATAATTCTATTTCTCGTAGTCCGTAGTGGATGCTGGGCGCCCATCCCAAGTGCGGATTGTCTGCAATACTTGTACATAGTTATTGTTAACTAAATCGGGTTATTGTTGTGAGCCATCTATCCAGAGGCTCCTCTGTTATCATGCTGTTAACTGGGTTCAGATCACAAGTTGTACGGTGTGATTGGTGTGGCTGGTTATGAGTCTTACCCGGGATTCATAAATCCTTCCTTATTGTGTACGCTCGTCCGGGCACAGTATCCTAACTGAGGCTTGGAGGAGGGTCATAGGGGGAGGAGCCAGTGCACACCAGGTAGTCCTAAAGCTTTACTTTTGTGCCCAGTCTCCTGCGGAGCCGCTATCCCCCATGGTCCTTACGGAGTTCCCAGCATCCACTACGGACTACGAGAAATAGAATTATCGGTAAGTAAATTCTTATTTTTTTTTAATACATAGAAATAAAACATAAAAAGGCTTCGCTTAATGATACAGGTAGGTGGGTAGGTAGGTACGTCGTTCAGTCAGGTCTCTCAATCTCAACGCGTTTCACCCATCAGGCTTCCTCAGGAGAATACATATATATGTGTGTATATATATATATATATATATATATATACTGCTCAAAAAAATAAAGGGAACACTAAAATAACACGTCTTAGATCTGAATGAATGAAATATTCTTATTAAATACTTTGTTCTTTACATAGTTGAATGTGCTGACAACAAAATCACACAAAAATTATCAATGGAAATTAAATTTATTAACCCATGGAGGTCTGGATTTGGAGTCACACTCAAAATTAAAGTGGAAAAACATACTACAGGCTGATCCAACTTTAATGTAATGTCCTTAAAACAAGTCAAAATGAGGCTCAGTAGCGTGTGTGGCCTCCACGTTGCCTGTATGACCTCTCTACAATGCCTGGGCATGCTCTTGATGAGGTGGCGGATGGTCTCCTGAGGGATCTCCTCCCAGACCTGGACTAAAGCATCTGCCAACTCCTGGACAGTCTGTGGTGCAACGTGGCGTTGGTAGATGGAGCGAGACATGATGTCCCAGATGTGCTCAATTGGATTCAGGTCTGGGGAACGGGTGGGCCAGTCCATAGCATCAATGCCTTTGTCTTGCAGGAACTGCTGACACACTCCAGCCACATGAGGTCTAGCATTGTCTTGCATTAGGAGGAACCCAGGGCCAACCGCACCAGCATATGGTCTCACAAGGGGTCTGAGGATCTCATCTCGGTACCTAATGGCAGTCAGGCTACCTCTGGCGAGCACATGGAGGGCTGTGCGGCCCCCCAAAGAAATGCCACCCCGCACCATTACTGACCCACTGCCAAACCGGTCATGCTGGAGGATGTTGCAGGCAGCAGAATGTTCTCCTTGGCGTCTCCAGACTCTGTCACGTCTGTCACATGTGCTCAGTGAGAACCTGTTTTTATCTGTAAAGAGCACAGGGCGCCAGTGGCGAATTTGCCAATCTTGGTGTTCTCTGGCAAATGCCAAACTTCCTGCACGGTGTTGGGCTGTAAGCACAACCCCCACCTGTGGATGTCGGGCCCTCATACCACCCTCATGGAGTCTGTTTCTGATCGTTTGAGTAGACACATGCACATTTGTGGCTTGCTGGAGGTCATTTTGCAGGGCTCTGGCAGTGCTCCTCCTGTTCCTCCTTGCACAAAGGCGGAGGTAGCGGTCCTACTGCTGGGTTGTTGCCCTCCTACGGCCTCCTCCACGTCTCCTGATGTACTGGCCTGTCTCCTGGTAGCGCCTCCATGTTCTGGACACTACGCTGACAGACACAGCAAACCTTCTTGCCACAGCTCGCATTGATGTGCCATCCTGGATGAGCTGCACTACCTGAGCCACTTGTGTGGGTTGTTGGGAGGTCATACAGGCACGTGGAGGCCACACACACTACTGAGCCTCATTTTGAATTGTTTTAAGGACATTACATCAAAGTTGGATCAGCCTGTAGTGTGTTTTTCCACTTTAATTTTGAGGGTGACTCCAAATCCAGACCTCCATGGGTTAATAAATTTGATTTCTATTGACAATTTTTGTGTGATTTTGTTGTCAGCACATTCAGCTATGTAAAGAACAAAGTATTTAATAAGAATATTTCATTCATTCAGATCTAGGATGTGTTATTTTAGTGTTCCCTTTTTTTTTTAGCAGTGTGTGTATATATATATATATATATATACACACACACACACACACACCAACAAATGTAAAACCACAGCACTCACCATCCCAGAAGCGGGGTGCAGTGTCTGCACTCACCACTCATAGGGTGGGGTGTATGTAGCCCATGGCCACCTACTTGAAAATGTACAAACAGAAAGTTCAGCACTCACCAAAGCAAGCTCACTTATTTTCACAACATCAATAAATAAATGATGGAGGTTTAGTTAGTGAATTGGCCATTGCACAGAAGCCTGCAAACCGCTCGCCAAGGTACCCCATCTTCATGCAGGTGACTAGTGTACCTTTAAAAGCCATGGAGTATTTGGCAGATACACAGTAAACCAAGTGGGCATATTTGCAGTTATATTATGTGTGACACAGTTGCTAGGTTTTAATTTTGAGACTCCGCGATAGTGTAGGACCTGCAGAAAGATGGGGTACCTTGGCGAGCGGTTTGCAGGCTTCCGTGCATTGGCCAATTCACTAACTAAACCCCCATCATTTCTTTATTGATGTTGTGAAAATAATTGAACTTGCTTTGGTGAGTGCTGAACTTTCTGTTTGTGTGTGTGTGTGTATATATATATATATATATATATATACGCTAAATGTGTCAGCCCTCCCAGTCTTCATTTTCTGCTTGTAGCTTTTAGGCATTAGCTACCCCTTTCTGGGTAGCTGCTTCCAGATTTCTATTACCGGACTACTAACTGAAGCGCCCAGTTATATTTCTCCACTTGTTCTGGATTTAAAAATGTATGTGTTTTGCAATGCAGTAACAGAAGGCCACTACTGGTACTGCATAGTAAACAGAAATGATTTATTTAGTTACATTATACAGTAGTACCACATTACTACTGAAGCCTATCTGGAGAATGGAATGACCCACTGAGTGTGCCATTAACGCTTGCTACATATGTTGAGCAAACAACTTTACAAACCGTATAAATAACTGTCACTGAAGTGAGTCTGCTATGTACACAAGTTATCTGTAATTGTTGTTATTAAGTACAGTTAACCAACTGAATATATAGATTTATTTCTTGCAAAAACGCACAATTAACGGAATCAGAGTTTCATACTGGTCTTTAGGAATATATGTATTCAAGGTATTGAACTAACAAGGTCTTTACAATTCAGTTAATAATACAGGGTGCACAGTTTTGTTCTCCATCTGTGCTCTTGATTTTGGAGCTTGTGCAATATCAGAAAACTTGGCTATTGAATGACATAAGCTAAATGATAATTAAAATCACTGAACAACGGCTGACACCTGTGGCTTTCCAGATGTTGTTAAAATACAAGCCCCAGCATTCTCTGCCAGATAGCTAATATCTGACAGTATTATAGTGCTTGTAGTTTCACAATAACTGGCGTGCCGTAGGAGTCTAGACCTGCTCTAAGGAACATATATGTAGTAAATATGAGCTTTCAGCAAATTGCTTACAGGTATGCCAGTGTCTGCTATTTTGCCAGATCTTCAAAGCTGGTAGGGGAAGATGTATCAGCCTTGGAGAGAAAATTTGTCCAAAGCAACCAATCGGCTCCTGTCCTTTACTAAGCACGGTGACACTTGTTGACATTTAGTGTCTGATTTAGTTGTTTTGTGCAACTACTCCACTTTATCTCTCTCCCAGGCTTGGTACATCCTACCCATAGTGAGGGTTTTAGATGTCTCTGCCTACAGTTCTGTAACTGAAAATGAAATCCCTGTTTTATTGGCTTTGTGAGATAACAGTATTTTATAACACTGAACATGAGGATACAGTACCTTCTTTTTAAATTTAAAAAAAAAAAAAGACTCTCCGGTGATTCCTGTAATGTGAGAGTTAATCTTGCCTGTCCCTAATTCAACAATAGGATAAAACTGTACCAGATCTTCCGGGATGGGGGTCATATAAATCAATAAATCACGTGTATTTCAAAGATAACATCAGACCTTACATTGTGCAGTGGAGTGTCTGGTTTCCTCACATCTCTTCAGCTTTCTACTCATCCAGTCCCACAAGTGAGGAGGAGTGGGGGCTATGGGGGTATCAGCATGAGATAAAAGAGACAGAGCTGCTGACTGCCCCTATGAATCCAACAGAAGCATAGATCACTAAGTGGGTGTTTACAGCTAGTTCTGTTGGACACAACTGAAAACATCTTGTAACTATCAGATAAAGTATCTTGTTCTTAGGGTTAGAGGTGGAATAATGTAAGTCATACTGTATGAGTTTAAATTAATTTAAATGATACTTTAAAATGAGTTTGACAGAGTTGAGCTGTTGAGCCAAGTTGTATGCTGTTTTGTACAAAGTTTGACTTTGAGTAGAATCGATGTAAGAATTGAGTAGTACAAACTGCAGCTTCAAGTGAAATATTTTGCTCAATATAAGGTAACCCTGGCCTGGCAACACACATTACACATTTAACAGAAAGGCATTAACTTCTGTCAGTGTTTGGCAAGCATTGCTACAAAGATAATGATCCTGTCATTTGTATCTCTGAAATCATTGGATGTCGTTCCGTGATTCACAGCATGAGATTTTTCTCATTGCTTCAACACTCACGTCCGACACTTTTCAGACACATTTTCCAGATTTTTCTCTTTTTGTAATTGCTGCTCTTTATTTGTACATCTTGAATTTATATTTCGGCACCAAGTTAATCCATGAAGGTATCGCAAACACTGAGGGCTATTTCACACACTCAGGTTTTGTCCGGACGGCAAAAAGACGGACAAAAGTCGTCCGTTTTTTTTACCAGCTGGCAAAGCCTTTCAGCCGTGCTTACTACTGTGCGCATGTGCAGCAGCAGAAGAAAAAAGTCGTCGCGTGTCAAAGCTTCCATTCACACACCTTCTACACTGACTCCAGGGATGCCACGCAGCCGGACTTTTCAGTGGATAGATCCGGCAGCCGTGCCGTGACCGTGCTGTTTAAAAGCCCCCAATAGCAACAATACTTAATTTAAAAACACACAGGAAAGAAACCCGCCCAGTGAATCGTAGTGTGTGAAATAGCTCTTAATCTACCAGGGTTTGTCCTGATAATGGGCCTAATTCAGACCTGATCGCTGTTGTGCAAAATCATACAGCGGGCGATTATCAAATATCTGCGTATGCACTGCAATGCGCACGTGCGTAGCCAAACAGTGACAGAGTGGTGCGAAAATTTTGATCGCTATGGGTTCGCAAGGTGATTGACAGGAAGGATATGTTTGGGGGTGGTAACCAACCATTTTCTGGGAGTGTCAGGAAAAACGCAGGCATTCCCAAGCATTTTCTCTGAGGGTGTGTGACGTCCGCGCCGGCCCCAAACAGCCTGTTTGTATCGCACTGTAGGAGTCTTGGGCTACGTATAGACTGTAAACATTATTAGATGGTGAGTGAGTTGCGAATAGATTTGCACATGTCCGCTGTCTGGTGGAATTTTCGCACGGTGTATACATGCATTTGCACACTTGAGGGTTTTCACTCTCTCTGGGCGGCGACTGTCTGATCGCAGACCTCTGCAAATTTGCAGCACAGCAATCAGGTCTGAATTAGGGCCAATGTACATTAGTTCTCTTTTCTTTGTAATCACAGCATATGTTGTCAACTTGTAGATTGCTTCCTTTTAAGGCTGGTGACACTTCAACATCAATAATTATTTCTGCAATAATCTCACTTTGTTTTGGTTTTCTTCAGAAGACTTTGAATTTACTGAAAATAGCATAAGTCTGGTTTTGTTGTGTGAAAGTAATCAATCTACCCAAAATGGGCAAAAAAATAGTTGGTTTCTTTTAATTAAAATTGCAAAAAAGTGATGTAAAAGTAAATATAGTTTTTCTAACCACAACCGAGAAATAGTTTGTGGTTCTTGCTTCTGCATCAATTGAACTTTCCAAAACTGCAAAATGCCAGATTCCATACATAGGAGTTCAAAGTAAAATATGCACTTCAAAATATAACGCAATTTTTCTTATTGTTTTTTTAAAATTTGTTTAAATGAACCTCATAAAATCTGTAGGAATAATATATTAGATCACCAGACTCCTTAAAGAGTCACATAATTTGAAAGAGGGGATACTATTTAATTTAATATTATTTAAAAGAAGTGACACCCAAGAGTGTCCATGAGTCAGGATGAGCAAGATAGAGCATTTGTAATGCTTTCTACCCTGTTTAATGGCTTGTAGAAATGTACAGTATGTAGTGTTTGACCTGGAAGGGTTTAATTATGTCATTGTGTTTAAGCTATATGAATTTTGGATGACCATTGTTTGAGCTGCCGAACATGTCTGTTTCAAGACTGTTTATAACATTTTCAAAACTGTTCCTTGCAAAATATTTTATATAGATGTGTGCACATACACTTATTCTCAAATTGCACCAAAGAGCCCCTTTTGGCTCACCATGGACTATGGCCCTCATTCCGAGTTGTTCGCTAGCTAGCTGCTTTTAGCAGCCGTGCAAATGCTAATCCGCCACCCTCTGGGAGTGTATCTTAGCTTAGCAGAAGTGCGAACGAAAGGATCGCAGCGCGGCTACAAAAAAAGATTGTGTCGTTTCTGAGCAGCTCCAGACCTACTCCTACCTTGCGATCACTTCAGACTATTTAGTTCCTGTTTTGACGTCACGAACACGCCCTGCGTTCGACCAGCAACGCCTGCGTTTCCCCAGGCATGCCTGCGTTTGTATCTGACACGCCTGCGTTTTTCCACACATTCCCCGAAAACGGTCAGTGACCTCCCAGAAACGCCCCTTTCCTATCAATCACTCTGCGGCCAGCAGTGCGACTTAAAAGCTTTGCTGGACCTTGTGTGAAAGTACTTTGGCTGTTGTGAAAGTGCGTTGCGCGTGCGCATTGCGCTGCATACGCAGAAGTGCCACTTTTTTACCTAATCGCTGCGCTGCGAACAAAAACAGCTAGCGAACAACTCGGAATGACCACCTTTGTCTTAGCCACGCCATGCAACTTAGTGTTCTACACTAATCTTACGTACTAATTCAGCATGGATCACAAAAACAAAATTTATCTCTAATGGGCAAAACCATGTGCACTGCAGAGGGGGCAGATGTAATGTGCAGAGAGATTTAGATTTGGGGGAGTTATATTGTTTCTGTGCAGGGTAAATACTGGCTGCTTTAGTTTTACACTGCAATTTAGATTTCAGTTTTAACATACCCCACCCAAATCTAACTCACTCTGCACATATTATTTCTGCCCCCCCCCCCTGCACTGCACTGCACATGGTTTTACCCATTAGAGAAAGATTTTGCTTGTGTATACATGCTGAATAAGGCCTTTAGTACACTATTAGTGATGGATCCACTGACATAGGGGCCAATTCAGTAAGCTTTCTCGCTCAGTATGTAATAGCATGCTGAGGGGGTTATTTAGGTATATCGCTAAGCAATGCGACCACAATAACCCTGTCTGCCTGTTTTGTCAGTCCCGAACCCCACAATTTATGATGGCAGCCCTGACTGTAGTTATGTGCTGCAAATAGTATTTCATTCTAATTACAAATAGTAAAAGTATGCTTTGATTATTAATAATATACTAACATAATAATGATTCAGTATTATGTTAGTATATTATTAATAATCGGTGCATACTTGTACTATTTGTAGTTAGAAAGAAATACTATTTGCGGCACATAACTACAGTTGTTAGTTACTACATAGCAAGCACAGTGCATCGGTGAGCTGATACAGCGGGAGGCATTCGATATGCCGGCTGTTGGAATCCCAGTGCTCAGCATACCGATGCCAGGATCCCGTCAAACGGCATACCGACAACTATTCTCCCTCTTTGGGGTTCCACGACACCCCTGGAGGGAGAATAAATTGCATGCACCGTGCCCATAGCGTGGCGAGCGCAGCGAGCTAGCAAGGGGCACTTTTGCTCTAACCCCGCTTCAGGCATGCTGACGGTCGGGATTCTGGTGCTGGAATGCTGGGCGCCGGGATCCGGACTGCCGGCATAACGTAGTAGACCCAATACAGCAGTTGTTTTTCCTAGATGTACCGCATATCGTGACCAATTCACTCTCAGGTCGCGTGTTGGGATTGGAACTTAAGTGCTGCAAACGTGCAATGGATTATTCGCTATTAGCACAGTCAGTTCCCGAGTCCCAGCAGTTTGCAGTCGTAGAAGAATCCTGCATCGAGACACTGTTTTGCCTCATTCTACTGAGCTAATACATGTGGTTCGATTAAGTTTAATGTCTCGCTTTGCCCATTACTGGGGTGCTGCCGGACTCTGAACCTGGGACGTGCGGTGAGGTAAATTTCTCAGGAGGCACTGGTTAGTACCGGAGCCAGATTTACACACAATATATGAGCCAAATGGTTCATGTGGTCATTATACACAGGTGCAGCAGTATAAACTCCTGGAAATGTGGTGAGTTTTGATCAGAGATGGGCGGAAAAGATAAGCAGGTGAGGCACTGCCTCACCTGCCATAGACTTTTTACTCCAGAGGTTTGACTATAAAGTTGATCAGAATAATAGAAAAAGGATATTTTTAACATATTATTTGTATTTTTCATATACTTTATCCAGTCAAAACTCTGGCACAAACGTTAGTATGACATGAAAGGCTCTGCCTCACCTGCCTCACCCCACCGCACGTCACTGTGAACGGAGATAGGAGGCGGTGGGGGGAGGGCTTGAGCGGTATCCGGAATATTATATCAGCATGTGGCCAGCTCATAGCCTAGAACTGAACTAAAGGCATGCAACACCTGCACAAGCCAGAAACACTGCATGGGGGGCTTTTCCCGATATCCCGGGGGAGTGGGCTGCTGATGGAGCTGCCTGCAGTTTACAGAGTTGGACATGTAAATGCAGCAGCAGGCATGATATTGTCCCCTCTCTGGTCACACTACAACCTCTCTAGTCTGCACACCATTCAGCATGTATTCCCTGCCCTGCTCACCCATGTCAGTGGCTACAGATATGAGCACCTGGCCGTGGCTGGCACATGGCTATTGGCGCTATCCAGTTTTTGCTTTCAGCAGACTCTGGACTCTGTTGCTGTGTGTTCCAGTCACTACCAGGCATTGTGCAGCGTGAACTGGCTGCATGTTTCTGCAGTGTACTGGTCTCATCATTTCTTTACTGTAGTCTGTGAGTTGGTATAGTTGCATTTAGCACAATTTACATTGTACATGTGTACACACGCACACGCGACTGGATGTATTAATGCTAAAATGTTGTCAGAACTCTGACTTTTTGTGGTTTTAACTGCATTTCCCTTATTCACGAAGCTCTAGAAACCAAAACTTTCCATAACTTGTGCTCGGTAGACACTGTCATCTGTAGATGGTGTTGCCTATAGAAGCCTATGGGCTTATTTATTCAGAATCTTTAGAGAGGGATCCTTGGGATCCCTCCTTTTACCCAAATATGCTAGCAGAATGTCATAAACCTGGAAGTTATAACTTTGCATGGGACAGCTGTTATCTTCAGAGCTGTCCCATGCGTAAGTAATCATGCATGCGGCATTAAAATACGCTGATATGCATGTGATAAGAGGCAGGATGTACATGATACATCCCACCTACAATAGCTACATAACCATATGTATCAGGTTCTGATCTGTGAGTGCAAGAAAAAGTACTAAGGGAGGGGTGTACTACGCATTGCATAAGTGATGCAACAAATCTCGACACATGGTGTTCACATTCTGGCATTAATAACGCTGGTATATACCTAGAAATGCAATTAAAATCATAAAGGATGGCTGTCCTTGTGAGAGCTATCCGTTGTGATCACAGAACTTCCGAGTTTATGATTGGGAGATCTACTGCACATGCTCCGTATGATGTGCGTGCCGCAGAGGGTGCTGAGAGGGATCCGATTGGAAATGCGGCCTAAACTCTGAAAACTGCATCTTCTGAGTTTTGAATGCATGTTTCTACATCCCACTTCAAGGCATTTAAAAATAGTCCATGTGACTGAAAAAAACCCACAAAAAAAAAAAATATTGTAAAGGGGAAGCGTTAAGAGGAGTCAATATAAAGAAGTAATCCCCCCCCAAAAAATAAAAAAAAAAAAAGTCTAGATCCTCCCCTACTACCCGGAGAAAAGTCTGCATTGGGAGTAGGTGGTGGCAGAAAGGGAGTACCAGATGGGGCACTCCTCAGCCTAATCCAGGCACCCTATAGTCCAGGGGTGGCCAATCAGTCAGCGACAAAGAGCCCCCAAAAAATCTTTGGTCATACCAAAGAGTCGACACCATGTGCACGCCAAAGGCACGTGTGCAAAAATGGGGCATGGTCTTGTACCCACTAGGCCCCGCCCATTATAAAATACATTGAAAAAGCCAGATCCAAAATAAAATACATAGAAAGGGACAAATCCACATAAAATACATTTTAAAAGCCACATCCACATAAAATACATTAAAAAAGCCAGATCCAAATAAAATACATTTAAAAGCAAGATTACCATAATACACTTCAGTTCCTCCATGTGTCTCTCCAGCCCCCCATGCCACTGTAGTAGCCCTTCATGTGTCCAGCAGCCCCTGCCACATGTGTCCAATAGCCCCTGCTCCAAACCCGAGGTGGTCCATGCTGAGGTAGCTGTAGTCCCTCTTTGCTTGCCAGTGGGTTCTCACCTAGTATCCGGCTCCCTCAGTCCAATTAGTGACGCTGGCACTGTGTGCCCGACTGGAGCACAGTGGTTTCTGCATCTTTTGCGATCACCTGACCTCAAGTGTCAGGAGCCGCCTCTGAATGAAGAAAGAGCCGCATGCGGCTACCGCTGCTATAGTCACTAAGGCAGTAGGTGTGACTTAGTGAAAAAGTGAGAAAATAAAATTAAAATGTAGAAAAAAAGATTCCTTGACAGAAGGGGGCATATGAGGGTGAAGTTATATATTATTATATACACATCACCTATTATTTAAAGTGCCAAACTCCTTGTCTCGGCTGTCTTAACTCCATGGTTATGCAGTGTGCCCCACTTGAATTACAGAGAAACCTGATGATAAAACATTGGCCATCATTTTAAGTGAACTCATATTTTACAGGCTATCTGTTGTATGTCCATCTGCTTTAATGAATTGGTATAGTATGTTTATTGAATGCAGTATAATGTTATGACAGCACATTGACATGGCTGCTCACATGCTATCTGCACTGGGAATTTCAGCATCACCATGTCACGGTGTTCCCATGTAAGCAGGAAACAAGAAGAAAAAAAAAAGGAATTTCTTGTTTTTCTTAAGCATAGTAAATATATGATAAGTTTTAATACAAATTAGACACACTGCATTGATTTTATATACTGATAAATTTCAAAAAGATAAATGTTGAATTGTAATTGTTTACAAATGCTTTTTTGGCCGTACAATACCTTTAATACCTTGGTTTCCAGTAGAGCAATATTTTACTGATTTATCATTTCTCCTTCTATTTTCTTACAGGAGGAAAAAAAAGATGAGCCCAGAGACATCTGGACCATTCCCTCGGCTGCTTACACTGTGCTAATGAGGTGCCTTCGGGAAGGGGTAAGGCTTCTTTACTGTACTTTCTAGAAATCCTCCGCTATAATAACCCCTCAGACATTATGTGAGAACCGTAGCCTGCAGCTGTGCAGTATCTTGTCAAGCAGGTATAGCTCCAGAATTTAAATAGCAGTAACCAGGCAATGGACCACTGCATGGATAAAAAAGATAAGCAATGTTTCCCCACAGCAAGAAAATTAACATGTTGTTAATTAACGTAAAAACCAGGATGTTGGAACTAAATGTTCTTCTGAGACAGAATAATACTGCTAATTGTGATTGAAAAAAAGCACGCTACAGCCATGTAGAAGTTCATTGACATCAGAAACCGTAATATAAGATTACGTGTTGCACATACATGTGGCATATGACAAATTGCTCCGGTGAGGCTTTGTAAGTGTACGACCATCAGGCCAGTGCAGCAGCTCAGTTTATTTTAATTGCTCACTTCTGACATGTTGCTGTAAAGAGTTTCTGAACATTAAATTTGTTTAAAGCTGAATTGTGCATCCCCACGGCCCAGCCTCAATTAAGGCCAATAACATGTAATCACCATATAAATAGGTTGCTGTAGTAGCATTAAAAAAAAGCCCACTTGACATCGTTTCTGCTCTCGGAAAAGCCCAAGGCGAAAAGCATTCCTCCCTTGGCTAGAAAAATCTTGATAAACATTGTTCTTTTGACATGATTATAGCTTGCAGATAAATGTGAGAACATTGCTGAGGCTCAACACCAGAAACGATACAACCTCATGCAACCTCCTGGAAAACATTTAGCAATTGTTGGACTCCTTCCAACATTCTGTAATGAACATGTAGTTAGCTGTCATTGTGTGTCACGTCGGCTCCGAGATGTATGTAATAAATGCTCTAGTCATTTCATCTATTAAGTCTTACCAATTTTGTGTTGATTCACAACAGATTTTGACATTTAATAATGTGTAGACACACCAGAGTTTATCAACAAACTATTTTCATTGTAATTATTACCACTCCCAAATAATTGTCATATGCTTAATTGCAATATGCGCGTATAGAGTTTCTACCAGTAACTTCAGAAATGAAGAACACCTTGACCTCAAATAAATACAGTTGTTATAAAATAGCTGACATAAAAGTGCTTCCTAGTAGAGCCTGTATGATCCTCCAGTGTTTTTGTGGGTTTCCCTCTGGTGCCCTCTCACACTCCGAAAACATACTGCACATCAGTATTTGCGGAAAGACGGGTGGTCTTGGGAAGGATGGGGGGGGGGGGGGGGGTTGTGTTGTGATTTTAGGCTGTTATCTCCAATAGGGCAGGGACAGATGAAAGCAGCCACAAGGTGGCTGTGTCAACTGCTGCAATAATGTAAGGTGCTATATAAATTGTGTTTTCTTTGTCATCCTAAAGTAGTAGGATACACTGTGCTGATTAGTACATAATCTTATATCTATTGGTGACATGTATTGGAGTCTAAATGATGATATCTTGATTAATGTGTATTTAGTACATGACAGCCAATAACTGCTTTTAATATAGAGTGACATACAGTGGCGTAACTAGGGTTGGTGTCATCTTCAATGGATAAGACTATATAAGACCATACTTAGTAATTCTATTGTACTAATGTTACACATAAGTTGTAATTACTGTATTGTACAGTATCCCTGAATGTAATGGCAATAGTAGTGACATGAACAACTAGTAAAGTTAATATTATACCCTTAAATGTCATGATCATACGGACTAATCCTATAACCAATACCTCCCTCTCCCCCCTAGTTACATTTATCATCTTGCCAGTGCACCCTTTCCCCCTGGTTACATTTATCCTATAATCAGAGACCTCTCTCCCTCAGTTACATTTATGCTATAGCCAGTACCCCTCTCCCCGCCCAGTTACATTTGCCCTATAGACAGTGCCCCCATTCCCGCCAAGTTAAATTTATCATATTGATAGTGCCCCCACCTACCTCCAGTTACATGTATCCTTTTGCCAGTGCTCCCTTTCTCTCCAGTTACTTTTACCCTATAATCAGTGCCCAGAACTACCCCCAGTTACATGTATCATATTGCCAGTGCCACCTTTCCCTCTAGTTACATTTACCCTATAATCAGTGCCCCCTTCTTTCCCCTTCAGTTACATTTATCCTATAACTCAGTGGTCAGGGAACATGGGTAAATTACCCCAAATGGGGTAAAAATTTAATTCCTGTGGGTAATAGACGGTCGCGCTGCCGAGACACCCCCGTCCAGCACCAGCCGGCTCGCGATGTGACGTGCTGACGTTACACCGCGCTCCCTCCTGCCCGCCCTGTGCTGTGTTCCTGGTCGCGGTGTGATGTGCTGACGTCACACCGCGCTCCCTCAAGCCCGCCCGCCCGCCGTGCACTGTCCTGTCCTCCCACCCGTGGCCCGCCAACCCACACTCAGAACTTGAAGTGTTCTGTGGCTGACCGCTGATGGAGTTCCGCAGTATCAGACAGTGGCCCACTGACATTACTGAGATGAGGATGTGACCATCTGTCTCCTGAAAAGTCGTGCCCCCCCCCTCCCCTTCTCTCCTCATCCATCTTTCTTACATTCATTCTGGTGTTTTGGGGAGAAAGTGTTAATTAACCCATTCATTGCCAAAAAATAATTGGTGAAAATAATAATAATAAAATAATAATAATAATTATATATATATATATATATATATACATACACAGTATCTCAGAAATGCAGTATAAACAGTGATAACCAGTATATATGCACAATAATATATTATTTCCTTCCTTTCAAATCAAGGGGGTAACGTCAGCGTATCTAAATATATTTTGGGGTAAAAGGTAAAAAAGTTCCCTGACCCCTGCTATAACTAGTGCCCCCTTTCTCCCCAGATGGATGGTGTTACCCAGTGCGGTCTGCAGACCCCTAGTGACAGCCGCTTGTGACATTTAATGCTAATATAAAGTCATTTTTATTTAAGGTTTTATATATAAATTGTATTTATATAACACTTAGAACAGTTTATTATCTATGTTGTCAGATACATACATGATTAATATTAATATGTTATAAATTGTTGCAATATACAGTATAAGAAATTAAGGAGACAAGTTGTTTGGTTCCTTGAACCAATGAAAGGTATTTGTATGATGATCTATCTAATTGAAAGCATCATGCAACTTCCTGTAGTTTCTGATTGTTTATTGCAGAGTATTGGTTTTGTAAGTTTTCCTTCATTTTTTAGTTTGACAAACTGTACAGTACAATTTCTATTATTCTCTGGGCATTTTGATTATCTATTTTATACTGTAAATGTTGAAGTCGATATTTAATGAGTATGTCACATGAAAAAAATAAGTTCCGTTATAACCATGTTAGTTGAACGTATATTGGTGCAGATGTATTAACCAGGAGAAGGCATAAGGAAGTGATAAACCAGTGAGAAGTGCAAGGTGATAAGCGCACCAGCCAATCAGCTCCAATATGCAAATTGACAGTTAGGAGCTGATTGGCTGCTGCGTTTATCACATTGCACATATCACTGGTTTATCACTTCCTTATGCCTTCTCCAGGTTAATACATCTGCCCCAATGAGTGCCATTACAGTGCACAGATGTCTGATTTACCTGCATCATATATAACATACTGACGTTAAACTATCAGGAAAGTGTCCCTTGAAATGAAATTTGAATGTTAGCAACTGTGGGAATCCTGAAGCATTTAGTAACATCTGCATTCTAAAGCCAGACGAAAAACCGTAGATGGCCTTGTGCTGCTATGCTTTCTCAATAAAACCTTGCACACAAAGAGCAGGTAGGGGACACAGATGGAGCTTTACTAACTTAAATGAAAAATAAAAACAACCTAGCCCTCATTCAGGGGCAGATTTATTAATCCTGGTGAAGTGATAAAGTGGAAGGTGATAATGCACCTGCCAATCAGCTCCTAACTTTCAAGTTATAAGGTGTGTTTGAAAAATGTCAGTTAGGCACTGACTGGCTGGTGCGTGATCACCTTCCACTTTATCACTTCACCAGGCTTCATAAATCTGCCCCTCAGGCCCTAGCTCACTGCTTGACCCCTATCTAACAGGACAGCTAGTCTGCATGCAAAAAGTCTCATAGGTATACACTGTACATAGCCTCCTGACCTTCCCAGACTCAAGTTCCACTGGCCTGGCTTCTTTTCAATGTCATAAGCCCAGCCACAGAGAATTTGTGGGCTTTTTTGCCTAATACAGACTTGGACACTGGCCTCCTGGACCTCCTCTGTGTCTTTTGACCTCCCTCTCTGTGTCAGCTTTCCTGTGTCACTCAGCGTTCCTCTCTGTGTCAGCCTCCCTCTGTCACCACACGCACACACACACAAACACACACACACACACCCACCAGATCACCAACTTTCCAACACCCGGCCATGGTCCACTTCACGGCGGTAACCGACCAGCCTAGAATGCATAAACTGAACACTGTGCGGGAAGCCACGCATGCACATAGCATTGCGACGGAGATTGCTGGATCCTAATGCCGACTACAGTCCACCGCTGCGATCACATTTATAACACTGAGCCCCCCTGCCACTTTGGGAACACTTGGGATTGGCTGCAGCAGAGTGCATCCCGTGGACCCACCTATTTTGGAAATGTGAGTCCTTCGTCCTAAAAACTGGGTAAAATATGCGCTATTGTGTGGTTTTGCGATCAGTGGTTAAACAGTCATCGTGCTTTCAAAGGGGTCGATTCTATTCGGCAACTAATGAATAGCGCCGGGAATTAGCTCCCGACGCTATTCAATTCAGCAACTAATTACCTGCAATTGTCGGGAATTCTTCTCTCATCCCCGGGGGATGAGAAGAGAAACCCGACAAAAGTGCTGCCTCGCGGCCGGCGCGAGGCTGATTCTGTCGGGAATCAGCCTCGCGCCGGGGAGTTAAGTCGGAGAATGCCCGTTCTCCCGACAATTCAACCTGTTTTGTCGGCGAGAACGGGCCATCGCCGACGTAACTAGTTGCTGAATTGAATAGCGTCGGGAGCTAATTCCCGGCGCTATTCATTAGTTGCCGAATAGAATCGACCCCAAAGTGTCAAATGATAATCTCCCTAAGGATCATTCTTTGGAATTTAATAAAACACTTTGCAGAAAATCAGAAACAAAGTTCCTTTTCTTAATACTTATCTAAAACGTACTGATCTTCACAAGCAGATTTGTATTTTAAACATTAAATATTAAACTAGCCAGTGTATGGTGCTGCTAACTCAGCACTAACTGTGGCCATTTATTCCTTCTTCTAACCTTAGGCGTCTTACCCTGTTATAATAAAGACATAATTGTTTATTAAATTTTGTATGTGTCTTGAGATTAAAACAGGCAATTCATATATTAAATACATTATTCTTGAAAGAATTAGATTAGACGGCATCAACAAAATGCTAAATGACCTGGTACAGAGCAGTGTATTGCTTAATCCAGATTGTGGCCTCTTAATGCCGATCAAATAATTATATGATTTCTAGGTAGGACTACAAACCACCAATCTAAGTAATTAAAATGTAAATCTTTTACCAAGTTATGATTTCAGATACATAACTATTTATTCTGTAACATATATGTAAATAAATGAAACAAAGAATTTTATGAATGTTGGTCTCTGATTCTGTAATGTAAAACAAGATTCGTGAGCATACAGTATATACGTAGATAAGCAGTTATGCTACATTTGTAAATCTAATCATTTATTTTTCAAGGAGTTTCAAATGCTTAATCAAATATTAGAGAATTATGGTTAACAGACCTGGCGTGTGTAAAGACAGAGGATATTAGTTTCCAGTGGTCCAGACTAATGACTAGACCAGTGGTTCCCAAACTGTTTGCCATGGCCCCCTGGGGTGCCTCAGGACACTTGCAGGGGTGCCTTGGATTGGTGGTCCAGGACCAATTCAAATTATTTATGGTCAATATAATAGGCAAAACTAGTGCTAGTAGCTGTCAGCCATATAATATGGGGACAAACAGAAGCAAATCTTGTCCCTCACCACACAATTGAGCCTAAGGATGACATATAAACACAATCTACTTAATTTAATATTTCTTTCTCTTACGTCCTAGAGGATGCTGGGGACTCCAAAAGGACCATGGGGTATAGACGGGATCCGCAGGAGCTTGGGCACACTGAAAAGACTTTGACTGGGTGTGAACTGGCTCCTCCATCTATGCCCTTCCTCCAGACCTCAGTTAGACTTTGTGCCCAGGACTGACTGGACACTCGCTAGGGGAGCTCTCCTGAGTTTCTCTAGAAAAGACTTTATGTTAGGTTTTTTATTTTCAGGGAGACCTGCTGGCTACAGGCTCCCTGCATCGAGGGACTGAGGGGAGACCAGTCAGACCTACTTCTACTTAGTTAAGGGCTCTGCTTCTTTGGCTACTGGACACCATTAGCTCCAGAGGGTTCGATCACTTGGTGCGCCTAGCTGCTTGTTCCCGGAGCCGCGCCGTCACCCCCCTCACAGAAGCCAGAAGAAAGAAGCCAGGTGAGTATACAGAAGACTTCAGTGACGGCAGAAGACTCCAGTAACGAGGTACAGCGCAGCGGTAGCACCGCGCTCCATGCTCCCACACACTTCACCAACGGCACTCACAGGGTGCAGGGTGCTGGGTGGGGGGGGGGAGATCCCTGGGCAGCATGTTACTGGGTCTGGGGAGCTGGCTAAAGGCTTTTCCGTTTTTCAGACCCCCGCCGGCATTTTAATTTTTCAAATTTTAGCGGGCTGAAGCGCACGCCGCTGCAGAGAACGCTGGCCCGGGACCTCCAAGCTCCACTACAAGTAACAGGGAGCTAATCGGAGGGGGGGTGCACCACAGTTATTGGTGCATAATTAGTTTTCATAGCGCTTTCAACATATATTGTGTTCTGGGATATAAGGGCGCTGGGGTGTGAGCTGGCATACTCCCTCTGTGTTACTCTATCTAGGTTTCCTTGTGGGTCTGTCCCCTAGCTGAGGCGGTGTGTGTGTGTCGGTGTGTCGATACTCCGTGTCGGCATGTCTGAGGCTGAGTGTTATTCCCCGGAGGAGGTTGCTGGGGGAGCAGATGTGGGTCTGGAGTTGGCCCTGTCGGCGCAGCCGACACCTGATTTGCTTACAATGTTAAGTACGCTTAATACAAATGTGTTCTCTTTGTCTAAAAGGTTGGATAAATCGGAGTCTCAGACTAAGGTATGGAGGAAATCCATAGAGGATGCTTTGTCTCAGGTGCAGACCCCATCAGGGTCGCAAAAGCGGCCTTTTACCCAGTTGGTAGATACGGATACCGACACGGATTCTGATTACGATGTCGACTTCACTGAGGCTGCGTTACATCCATGGTTAGTTAAGAGTATTCAGTAGATGATTGTGGCTATAAAAGATGTTTTACATATTTCTGACGAACCTGCGGTGCAGGAAACAAGGATTTGCTTGTTCAAAGGGAAAAAACCCGAGGTGAAGTTTCCCCCATCTCATGAAATGAATACTCTTTGCGAAAAGGCTTGGGAGTCGCCGGATAAGAGGTGGCAGATTCCCAAGAGAATTTACATGGCGTATCCTTTCCCCTCTGATGACAGGGAAAAATGGGAGTCGTCTCCAAATGTCGACAAGACTCTATCCCGGTTGTCTAAGAAGGTGGCGCTTCCGTCCCCTGACACGGCAGCTCTCAAGGATCCGGCGGATCGCAAGCTGGAGACGTCTCTTTAGTCCATTTTCGCTAATACGGGTGCATTGCTCAGGCCTGCTGTGGCGTCGGTATGGGTGAGTAGTGCTATTGCTAAATGAGCTGAGAATTTAGCTGCTGATATGGATATGCTTGATAAAGATAATGTTCTTTTAACTCTTGGTTATATCAAGGACGCTGCAGATTACCTGAAGGATGCGGCGAGGGATGTTGGTCTCTTGGGATCAAGGGCCAATGCCTTGGCGATCTCGGCCAGGAGAGCGCTGTGGATTCATCAATGGAATGCTGATGCCGACTCCAAGAGAGCTATGGAAGCTCTTCCCTTCAAAGGTAATGTCGTGTTTGGTGACGGCTTGGCTGATCTGGTGTCTACTGCGATGGCGGGTAAGTCATATTTTCTTCCTTATGTTCCCACACAACAGAAAAAGACACCACATCAGCAGATGCAGTCCTTTCGTCCCAATAAATACAAGCGTGGAAAAGGTTCGTCCTTCCTCGCTTCAAAGGGTAGAGGAAGGGGAAGAAAGTCGCCTGCAGTATCAGGCGCCCAGGACCAGAAGTCCTCCCCTGCCTCTACCAAGTCCACCGCATGACGCTGGGGCTTCCCTGGGGGAGTCCGGACCGGTGGGGGTCCGTCTGCGGATCTTCAGTCAGGTCTGGGTTCAATCAGGCCTGGATCCTTGGGTCCTAGATATTGTATCTCAGGGATATAAGCTGGAGTTTCAGGAGGTGCCCCCTCACCGGTTTTTCATTTTGGCCTTACCAGTGTGTCTTCCGGACAGGGAGGTGGTGAAGGCAGCAATACAAAAGTTGTGTCAACAGTGGGTCGTTGTTCCCGTTCCCCCGTCCCAACGGGGGGAGGGGTTCTACTCGAGCCTCTTTGTGGTACCGAAACCGGACAGTTCGGTCAGACCGATTCTGAACCTAAAGTCCCTCAATCCATACTTGAAGGTTTTCAAGTTCAAGATGGAATCTCTTCGAGCTGTGATTTCCAGCCTAGAAGGGGGGGGACTTTATGTCGTCAGTCGACATAAAGGATGCCTACTTACATGTCCCGATATATCCTCCGCATCAAGCTTTCCTCAGGTTTGCGGTACAGGATTCTCATTACCAATTTCAGACGTTGCCGTTTGGGCTTTCCACGGCCCCGAGGATTTTCACCAAAGTCATGGCAGAAATTATGGTTCTCCTTCGCAAGCAAGGGGTTACCATTATCCCGTACTTGGACGATCTCCTGATAAAGGCGAGGTCCAGGGAACGGTTGCTGAGAAATGTGAATTTGTCTCTGTCCGTTCTGCGACAACACGTTGGGCTGCTAAATTTGCCAAAGTCTCAGTTGATTCCGACCACTCGGTTGCCCTTTCTGGGCATGATTCTGGACACGGGCTTACGGAAGGTGTTTCTTCCGGAAGACAAAGCTCTGGAACTACAGACGATGGTCAGGGAGCTTCTGAGGCCGAAAAGTGTGTCGATTCATCAATGTACTCGGGTTCTGGGGAAAATGGTTGCGGCGTACGAAGCCATTCCGTTTGGCAGGTTTCATGCTTGGGTGTTTCAGTGGGATCTGCTGAGCAAGTGGTCCGGGTCTCACCTGCACATGCACCGGAAGATAAGTCTATCTCCCAGGGCCAGGATTTCTCTCCTGTGGTGGATACAAAGTTCTCATCTACTAGGAGGGCGCCGAATCGGTATCCTGGATTGGGTCCTGTTGACAACAGATGCAAGTCTCCGAGGCTGGGGCGCAGTCACCCAGGGAAGGAATTTCCAGGGGAAATGGTCGCTCCAGGAATCTTGTCTCCACATAAATGTTCTCGAGTTAAGAGCCATTTACAACGGCCTTCTACAAGCAAGAAGTCTTCTTCAGGGTCGGCCTGTCCTGACACAGTCGGACAACATAACAGCGGTGGCGCATATAAACCGTCAAGGCGGAACAAGGAGCAGGGCGGCTATGGCGGAGGCCACAAGAATCCTTTGCTGGGCGGAACAGCACGTGAGCGCTCTGTCAGCAGTCTTCCTTCCGGGAGTGGACAACTGGGAAGCAGACTTCCTCAGCAGACACGATCTCCATCCGGGAGAGTGGGCTCTTCACCAAGAGGTATTTGCAGAAGTGACGAAGCGTTGGGGAACTCCGCTGATCGACATGATGGTGTCTCGCCTCAACAAGAAGCCTCCGAGGTATTGTTCCAGGTCAAGGGACCCCCAAGCCAGTGCAGTGGACACCCTGGTAACTCCGTGGGTGTTTCAGTCGCTGTATTTGTTCCCTCCGCTTCCTCTCACTCCAAAGGTACTGGGAATCATTCGACGAGCAAGAGTGCAAGCATTTCTTGTCGTTCCAGATTGGCCAAGAAGGGCCTGGTATCCAGATCTTCAGGAATTACTTGTGGAAGATCCTTGGCCGCTCCCTCTAAGAGAGGACCTGTTATTGCAGGGACCATGCGTGTTTCCAGACTTACCGCGGCTGCGTTTGACGGCATGGAAGTTGAGCGCCAAATCTTAGCTCGGAAAGGTATTCCCGGGGAGGTCATTCCCACTCTCCTTGAGGCGAGGAAGGAAGTTACGGCGAAACATTATCACCGTATTTGGAGAAAGTATGTTTCGTGGTGTGAGACTAAAGCTGCTCCTGCGGAAGAATTTCACTTGGGTCGGTTTCTCCATTTTTTGCAGGCAGGCGTCGATGCCGGCCTGAAATTGGGTTCCATCAAGGTGCAGATTTCGGCTTTATCTATCTTCTTTCAGAAGGAATTGGCTGTTCTCCCTGAGGTTCAGACTTTTGTGAAGGGAGTGATGCATATCCATTCTCCGTTTGTGCCCCCGGTGGCACCATGGGATCTTGATGTGGTCTTACAGTTTCTTATGTCTTCCTGGTTTGAACCTTTGCGTTAGGTTGAGTTAAAGTTTCTCACTTGGAAGGTGGTCATGCTGTTGGCTCTGGCATCTGCCAGGCGGGTGTCTGAGTTGGCGGCCTTATCTCACAAGAGTCCGTACTTCATCTTCCATTCGGAATTGAGGACTCGTCATCAATTTCTGCCGAAGGTGGTTTCTTCGTTTCACATTAACCAACCTATTGTGGTACCTGTGGCAGTTCCAAAGTCTCTTGATGTTGTGAGAGCTTTGAAGATCTACGTCGCCAGAACGGCGGTGGCCAGGAAAACAGAGGCGCTGTTTGTCCTGTATGCCTCCAACAAGATTGGTCATCCTGCTTCGAAGCAGACTATTGCACGCTGGATTTGTAGTACAGATCAGCAATCTCATTCTTCGGCTGGGCTACTGGTGCCGAAATCAGTGAAGGCCCATTCTACCAGGAAGGTGGGCGCATCTTGGGCGGCTGCCCGAGGGGTCTCTGCACTTCAGCTTTGCCGAGCAGCTACGTGGTCGGGTTCAAACACCTTTGCTAAGTTTTACAAGTTTGATACCCTGGCTGAGGAGGACCTCATGTTTGCTCAATCGGTGCTGCAGAGTCGTCCGCACTCTCCCGCCCGTGTTGGAGCTTTGGTATAGACCCCATAGGCGCCCAGCATCCTCTAGGACGTAAGAGAAAATAGGATTTTAGTACCTACCGGTAAATCCTTTTCTCCTAGTCCGTAGAGGATGCTGGGCGCCCATCCCAGTGTGGACGGTTACTTGCAGTGTATTCTTATTAGTTACATTGGTTTACACACGGGTTGTGTATTTGTTGTTTCAGCTTGTTGCTGTAGTTAAATTCATACTGTTATCTGGTTTACTGTTAATCCGGTTGTACGGTATGTTGTGGTGTGGGCTGGTATGTTCTAGCTCTTAGTTTGAACAAAAATCTTTTCCTCGAAATGTCCGTCTCTCCTGGGCACAGTTCCTATAACTGAGGTCTGGAGGAGGGGCATAGAGGGAGGAGCCAGTTCACACCCAGTCAAAGTCTTTTCAGTGTGCCCAAGCTCCTGCGGATCCCGTCTATACACCATGGTACTTTTGGAGTCCCCAGCATCCTCTACGGACTAGGAGAAAAGGATTTACCGGTAGGTACTAAAATCCTATTTTCTAAATTTCTCAATAAGACATTTTTGGCCTAGGGGTGCCGTGAAAAAAATTTGGATACTCTAGAGCACCGTGTTACAAAAAAGTTTGGAAACCACTGGACTAGACTATTTTTGTTTAAAAAACTAACACTTTCCTCCTAGCTGTTCCCCCCCCCTATTGGAAGATAATTTGGTCCTGTTCTATTAAATCATATACATCCGAAAAAATACAAAACTTACTGTGGTGGCATTTAGTGTGTGCAATTCTAAATAATAATTATTACATTGCACAAGCCGCCACTCATAACTACTATTTAGTTTTCAGCAGACAAGTCGATAGCGAGGACATCAAAAACCAAAACTCTTCATTCCCTTTTCCCCAGGCATATACTGTACATAGCAAGCACTGATCCATCATATTTCTCCTTACTATCCCCTTTCAACCAAACAAATAGACAGCTAGCATTGCGCAGCCATATATCTCTTACATTCAGTTTTCAGTAGACAAATACACCGCAAGCACTGATCTACCATATACCCTCTGCATTCAGGTTCCGCCAGACTGGTAGATAAGTTCAACCACTTTAAACAAAATCAAGATATGAAAGGTGTATAGAACTCTATAAAATATTACACTGTTTTTCTTTAGCCCTCTTAAGCATCAGTGCAGGAATTTTTGGAGTCTGGTAGATTTTAGCAGAAATGAATGAGGATCTTCTGGTAGTGCAGTTAGTCTCCATGTTTTGAATATGGATGATTGAATGTAAATCTCATGAGTACTTTGCTGCCTAAGTTTTATGAAAGGTTATCACGAATGCTTCCATTCATGAAGGAACATTGGAAGCAGATTAAATTAATGTGAGTACCTAAAGAGTGTCTGGAATATGGCTCTAAATTCATAAGTACCATCAAGGTGGATTCCATCATCATGATTTCAGATGGAAAACACAAATAGCTCTATCTTCTTTCTATGGATTTTTTTCCTGCTCAGATACTGTTTGTCCAGAAAGAGAGATATGCTGTTGCTGTTAGAACAGTCATTAGTCCTTCTATTAAGTCTTTGGGTAACCTACCTTCTCCAAGTCCCTTGTTCATCTTGCTGCTAATAAATGTATGTCTCAAAGCCATTTATTTAAGGATCTAAAGCAAATTATTTTTTAAAACAAATACGTATTCACTTTCTTGCTCTTGAATTTTCCCTTCCTGCTCAATGTGCCTAATTCAGATGTGGTTGGAGGTGAAATCACTGCTGCTTCCTTTGATAATTGCCTATTAGATCTCTTTTTGAAATGGCCCATATTGTAGAAATAATATCAGGTATTTATCACTGTGAAATGTATGACTGAATGTCTGCTACAATGATTTATTGAAGAAATAGAACATGTGTACGTTTAGTTTCCCTTTAAACTCTGATGTGATAAAATATTAATAAACATTGATGCAACTTTAAAACATTATTTCATATATGAGCTGGTTTCCCTTTAAGCATATTATCTCTGATATGTCCATCAATGCTGATGTTGAATTGTGTAGGCTGATCCATTGACTGTCCACTCTCTTCACTCCTTACTGAGAGATGTTTTCATGTTCCCTTCTCTATGAGCCATATTAAACTTGACGTGCTTCAAACCATTTACTGTTGAATTGCGGATGCATTTACATTTAAAATATCATGTTTCATTAAATGTCAAGAGAGAAATTGTTAGGAGTTCTTATTGTATGTGGAGAGTGAATCATTGAAATTGTATTTTGAGCTTTTGGACATGCATGTTGCTGCTGTTTTTTCCAGTTCTGCTTTTTGTTGGTTTACAAGCTTATATTTAATAGTGTATTCCATTTCTTAGAAATGTTTGTCCAAACAGTAATAACACACAATATAAAATTGGTTTATATGTAAATGGACATTTTAATGTATAATGATGATTAATAAATGTCAGTGTGCAAGCATGACTTGCTATATACCTTCAGACAGCAGTCAATGAAGCAGTCCTAGCGGTTTGCAGTTCAGTTATACCACTTTTACACTCGCACTCCCGGGTCACTCCCGGGATGCTTCCCGGGATGCGTCCCGGGATGCCTTCCCGGGACTGACCCCTTTCACACTGCACTAAGACCTGGGATCGACCCGGGACAGCCCCATTTACACTGATCCCGGGATATCCCTGCAAATGCACATGTATGTCATTAGAAATGGCCTTTTCTGGCTCACATTGATGAGGTCACACTAGTCAACAAAGGGAGGGGTGGTGCCTGCTCACACCATTGCTGCAGTCATGGCCGACAGAGTACCAGTGTGTATGCCTGAGCTCATGATTCTTTCTGCTTTGCAGATGTTTCATACAGCCACTGACAGCATGATGCAGCTTATCACACTGTGCAATATACTGCACATATATTTTATGAGGAGGAGGAGGGCGCAATTTATGCTGGATAGGGCTGCTAGTCGCCGCCAATATTTGCGCAGGAGGAGAGCCTTCATATCATCCAGGATGAGTATCATACTGAGCGTGAGTATGGGCCCTAACCGCTCATTTTGGTCCAGAGATCGCCGGCACGGAGAAGCCTTTATGAGGACCGTGGAAGCTTACCAGGATGAGGAGTGGATGGCTAACTTCCGTGTGTCTCGTGCAACCTTTAACTACATCCTGGAATTACTTACCCCAGCACTTGACATGCAGACCACCAGGCTTAGGAGACCCATCGAGGCACGCAGGAGATTAGCTATTGCATTGTGGTGGTATGCTACCCCAGGAGAGTACCGCTCAGTCTCATGCTTGTTCGGTGTTGCAATCTCCACCTGCTGTGTCATAGTCCACCAGGTGACTAAAGCAATTGTATCTACCTTATACAAGCGCTTCATATCTCTACCACAAGGACAGCGCTTACAGGATACCATCATTGGATTTGTGTAGCGAGGCTATCCGCAGTGTGGAGGAGCGATTGATGGGACACACATCCCCATTATTGCCCCACGTGACAACCATGCTGACTATTTTAATAGGAAGGGCTGGCACTCCATCATATTACAGGCTGTTGTGGACCACAAATATTGGTAAGTGTTTATTTTTGGGGTGGTGGGATGAGTTGCATGTGTGAGTTTTACATTCTAATTGTTTTCAATTTTACTGTTCTTTAGTTTCCTAGATGTGTTTATTGGCTGGCCAGGCCGATCTCATGACTCCCGAGTTCTTGCCAATTCTGACCTGTACAACATCGTAGAGGAGAAGCAGGGAGGCTGGCTGTACCCCAAAGAGTGTGCAAAGATTGTGAATGGGGTGGAGATCCCTGTCCACATCATCGGGGATGCTGCATACCCTTTACGCCCCTGGATTATGAAAGGCTACACCCAACAGGTCCAGTTAACCCCAGAGCAACAAACCTATACTCACACCCTGAGTTCAGCAAGGATGGTGGTTGAGAACGCCTTTGGCAGGTTAAAAGGAAGATGGCGTTGTTTGATGAAGCGCAATGATGTGGACCTTATGAATATGCCTAATGTAGTAGCTGCGTGCTGTATACTGCACAACATCTGTGAACTGCAAAATGAGCTATTCCTTCCTGAGTGGACTGTGCAGGACCCTGAGGTTATAAACCCACATGTGGAAGGTGCTTTGTTTGGGACTGCCTCAAACTCCGCTGCAGAACAAATACGCCACACTATTACGTCCAACCTTGCAGCACTGGTACAATAGTGTTTAAGAATCAGCACAACATGTTTGGTGAATGAAAATGTTTTTATTTTGTATTCCACCTTTGATCTTTGGGTTCATTATTTATGTTTTTCCAAAAAAAAAACATTGCCAGCAACTGTGTATATATGCATAAACAATGTAGAAAACACTGTAAACATGGTCTACTTTACGCACAAATGGGAATGTTATGCCTAGATTTGCAAACAAGTTTTAATTGGCATAAAAAAAAAAAAAAACACTGGTAGGTTTGTAGATACAACACCATAAACCACAGTGTCCCTGCAGTATATTATCACTGTGTAAAAAATAAATAAAAAGTGCTTTAAAGTAGACATTATACAAAACAGAACATAGAAAAAAATGAAAAAAGGCACAAACAGTTGTGCATAAACAATGACCACACAGTGGTTATTTAACAACAAATAACAACCAAAAAAAGCAATTCACTGTGTTTCACGGCAAATTGCGCAATACAGTAAACTCTGGGCTTGGCGCACTAGATGGTGCAGTATTTGGGGCATAGTATGGACCAGGATTAAATGATGAAAAACCCTGCTCAGGGGGGTATTGTGAGTTGTGGTGTTGGTTTGGTGCTCTTGAGGTATTGGTCATACGCTCATAGAACGCCATGTTCATTTGGTGCAATTCCCTGTGGCGGTCATACTGCTCTCTACTCATGCGTTCCTGCATTGTCATGACTTGGGAAAGGAATGCATCATGCATTTGGCGTTCAGCCTCGAGAAACCTGTCGAGCCTTGCATCCTCCTGTGCGGACATTGTAGCGTCCATCTCTCGGAGTTGGTCGACAAGGACATTTGACATGGCTTTAGCCACTTGCTCCGCTCTGTTCAATTTCTTCCTTCTAGGCGGTACGGTGTAAACTGTGAAGAGAAGAAATACAAAATGAGCGTATATAAAAATAGCAGCGTTAGCAAACATGTGTTTGTGGCATTAATCCACCTATACACTAGCTACTCTGCAACATTGAACTTTTAAAAAAAATGCAAAGCCCCCCTGCGTGGGGGCAGAAAATGCAAAGTGTGCCACCGTGCCAGCAGCGTGTTGAGCGCAGTGATCCTGCAAGGGGCTCATTAGCGCTCGCCACGCTGCCGCCACACTGGCCACTCATACTACGCACATAACCGGATGATTAACAATTGTGGATTTGTGCTATGAGTGTTAATTTCTAAACATGTACTTACTGTTTTTCTGTAAAGTTGGGGTGACGGCACTTTGTACAGTCCCACTGTCACTGGTCTGAGCATCCACGACGTCTTCAATGGTTGCAGTTATGCTGTCGTCGTTTCTGGATGTGTTTATGGACGGCTGGGATGATGTGTCGCTGTCCTCAGGTGTGTCGTCAATTAACAACGGTGATGAGGGACAGACGTCACTGCTTGTCTGTGTCTCTTCTGGAGTGCCTTCTGTAGCAGTGTACTGTGAACTGGAAGACAGACTCACCGGACTGCATATAGCTGTGTTTCCAAAGATATTGGCGCACATGTCATAGTACTGCCAGTCGATACGGCCAACACCGCTCTTTTTCCTGTTGTTGTCATGCACCTTAAGGAAATGCTTTTTAAGAGTTTTCATTTTGTTTAACACTTGCTGCTGGGTGCGGATGATTCCCCTGGCTTGCAGCATCTTGGAGATGTTTTTATAAATGACTGCATCTGTGACTGTGCCTGTGATCTGCCTCATAATTTCCTCCTCTCCCCTAATGCTCAGCAACTCTCTCACCTCCTGATCTGTCCAGGTCGCCATGCTGCCTTCCTCACACGCATCAAGGACGCTCCCCAGGGCTCTGAATGATGACATCATCTTTTCTGAGCCCATGAAAGCTCCAATCGGAGGCCTTTTAACAGTCCCGGGTAGTGAATCCCGGGACGGGCCCTTTCACACTACCCAGCTTCCCGGGACGGTCCCGGGTTCAACCCTGCTTTTGACCTGGGATGAAATCCCGGGATGCTCGTCCCGGGAAATTGTCCCTGTACCCATTTACACTGAGAAGAATCCCGGGATGATGCGCGTTCACGTGCAATATCCCGGGATTTTTCTGCGAGTGTAAAAGGGGTATTAGTAAGTGGTATACGATAACAGTATTCCAGTCACTCTTCAATACTCATATGGATCAGCATATAACACATTCCAAAGTGACCTTAATATGGGAATCTCCTTTAGTGATTCATGTTGCAATTGTGATCCCATTCAATGGTTACTCGTAAACACTGATCTACATACTAACCAATTTTGTATTGTGTGTTATTAGTATTGTTGTGTAAGTGATGCTAGTTTAGACATTTTGGGGTTTATTTATGAGCCATCTGGTTGTAAAACCCAGCAATTCTAATCATGTTTTATAATTTCTGAATAATTTCTGTATCGTGCATGTTAGAAATATGTGAGGTGACGCGGCAAGATAGTGTCAAAGTTTTGTCAGCTGACCCTGGACACAGAGCATGAGGGTTTAAAACATAAACATACCTTTTACCTGTTAGATGTAATATGTGTGACAGCTGCCTGACCCTGGGGATCAGCAGCAATATGTTTTACAGTTGCGTCTGCACTCAGGACGCAGCACTCGGCTGTAGTTCTCCTTCCTGAATTAAGTCCACCCTCAGACTCCCATTGGATAGTTACACAGGAGTCTTTGGGCGGGCTTTTACAGGAAGGAGACAATAAGTGTTGCTGCATCCCAAGTACAGTGGAGGCTGTGAAACACACAGTGCGGCTGATTCCCGAGCCATTGTATCATTTTATAAGAAGTCACAACTCTAATTGAACTGAATAATGACTTAATAGTAATGTGTGCACAGAAATGAATTGCCAAATCACATATTTAGTGACTGATTTCAGGGTGGGCCTCTCGTCATTTGCCGGTCTAGCCACCATATAGTTACGCCACTGCTGTGATCAAAAAACTATAATAAAGCACATCCTATAGCCTTGGATGATCTTCCTGTATCCTCTCTACTGGTAGCTTAGGCTACTCTTCATTTGGAAGCTTCTCCATTTCTCTGAGATTTGAAGGATACCTTCTCCCAACTGCATTCACTTCACAGGTTTCCACTCCGTTCCACTCTTCATTAGGAAGCTGCTCCATTTCTTTGAGATTTGAACAATACATTCCCCCAACTGCATTCGCTCCACAGGTTTTCTATGTGATTTACAGATCTGGACCCATTGCTGACCACTTCAGAACAGTCCAACATCTTGTATATAACTATTACTGGGTGTTTTATTAACAATATTTGGTTTTATTGTCTTTCTTGTAGACCCAAGGCCTTTGATGGAAACCCCACTTTCAACATTACCCTACAAAATGGCCTGACAATATCGTTTTCATGATACCATAGATATGTTCAAGGCACCCAGTGCCTTATGTATCCATGCAACCCCAAGTATCACTGACCTTCATCCATGATTAAATGTAGAAAAGTGGATCCCCCCCCCCCCCCCCTATACTTTAAATGTTTATTTTTTGAGACGTTGGAGTAGATTTACTAAAGCTTCTAGAACAGACAAGTGGAGTTGTTGGCCATAGCAACCAATCAGATTATGTTTATCATACCCTTGGATTCCGTAGAGAAATTATAGCTAGAATATGATTGGTTGCTACGGGCAACACCTTCACTTATAATTTTTAGAAGTTTTAGCAAATCTACCCCGATGTGCTTCACCAAAAAGCTGTAATTTGGGCCACAGGCTATTCTACATGAAGGATTTTGGCTAGTTCAGAGATTCTTATATCTCTCTCAGCAGAAGGGCCTTACTGGATCTACTACCAACTGTCTGAACGTCCGCTTGAATTAGTTTTTCAGTTCAATGAGGTGCTTTCTCCTCAATTTCAGCAATCATGCGCTACAATTTTGATCAGGTTTTTGTCTTGCAGCCATGTACAGAGAGATTGACTACAGAGTAATGGGTCTTAATCCTCCTGGTGAAATTATGTACAGTGGACCTGAAAACAGGGAGATCTCTGGAGATTGATTTTTAGTCTTCTGGCTGTCGGTGTTTATTCTGTCTGCCCTCTTCAGACAATTGTCTGGCCTTCTTCTTTCCTCCATGTGTATACTACATAGAGTGAAACAATACAAGTGAATGAATTTGCTTGAGCAGAATGCCGACATTGTTAAACTGTTGACATTAGCATCAGGGTTAGGCTTACCTTAAACAAACATTGTCAACATTATGTCGACATGCTGAATGACGGCATGGTTAATCTCCACATGATGAACATGTAGATGTGTTCACTGTCGATATTGTAAACATCAACAAAATATACCTTACCCCAGTTGAGTTCAGTTACTTACTGAAGTACTTACCTTCTGTTATTATAATCCCCTTTTCTCTTACGTCCTAGGGGATGCTGGGGAGTCCGTAAGGACCATGGGGTATAGACGGGCTCCGCAGGAGACATGGGCACTCTAAAGACTTTAGAATGGGTGTGCACTGGCTCCTCCCTCTATGCCTCTCCTCCAGACCTCAGTTAGATCCTGTGCCCAGAGGAGACTGGGTGCACTGCAGGGGAGCTCTCCTGAGTTTCTATGAAAATAGACTTTTTGTTGGGTTTTTTATTTTCAGGGAGCACTGCTGGCAACAGGCTCCCTGCTTCGTGGGACTGAGGGGAGAGAAGCAGACCTACTTCAATGATAGGCTCTGCTTCTTAGGCTACTGGCCACCATTAGCTCCAGAGGGTCGGAACGCAGGTCTCACCCTCGCCGTTCGTCCCGGAGCCGCGCCGCCGTCCTCCTCACATTGCTGGAAGATAGAAGCCGGGTGAGTATTAAGAAGAAAGAAGACTTCAAAGGCGGCAGAAGACTTCAGATCTTCACTGAGGTAACGAGCAGCCATTGCTCCCACACATACACACACAGCAGGCACTGTAAGGGTGCAGGGCGCAGGGGGGGCGCCCTGGGCAGCAATATTAACCTCAAGGGACACTGGCAGATGGATTAGATACTGCAGAGGCGGTATATTGAAAAACCCCCGCCAGTATAAATAATTTGAGCGGGACCGAAGCCCGCCGGTGAGGGGGCGGAGCTTGATCCTCCAGCACTAACCAGCGCCATTTTCTCCACAGCACACTGCAGAGAAGCTGGCTCCCCGGACTCTCCCCTGCTGAACACGGTTACAGAGGGCAAAAAAGAGGGGGGGGGGGGCACATTTATTTGGCGCAGTGAGTGTATTTATATATTTATATAAAAGCGCTGTACTAACTGTGATTTTATTCCAGGGTCCGGTGGCGCTGGGTGTGTGCTGGCATACTCTCTCTCTGTCTCTCCAAAGGGCCTTATTGGGGGACTGTCTCCATATAGATATATCCCTGAGTGTGTGGGGGTGTCGGTACGTGTGTGTCGGCATGTCTGAAGCGGAAGGCTCATCTAAGGAGGAGGTGGGGCAGATGATTGTGGTGTCTCCGTCGGCAACGCCGACACCTGATTGGTTGGATATGTGAAATGTTTTAAATGCAAATGTGTCTTTATTACATAAGAGATTGGACAAAGTAGAGACCAGGGATAAAACAGGGAGTCAATCCATGGCTTTGACTGTATCACAGGGCCCTTCAGGGTCTCAGAAACGTCCCCTGTCCCAAGTGGCAGACACTGATACCGACACGGATTCTGACTCCAGTGTCGACTACGATGATGCGAGGTTACACCCAAGGGTGGCCAAAAGTATTCATTTATATGATTATTGCAATAAAAGATGTTTTGCATATCACAGATGACCCCTCTGTCCCTGACACGAGGGTATGCATGTTTAAGGAAAAGAAACTTAAGGTAACCTTTCCCCCATCTCGTGAGCTGAACGCGTTATTTGAAAAAGCTTGGGAAACTCCAGACAAAATACTGCAGATTCCCATGAGGATTCTTATGGCGTATCCTTTCCCTGCACAGGACAGGGTACGGTGGGAATCCTCGCCCAGGGTGGACAAGGCTTTAACGCGCTTGTCCAAGAAGGTGGCGCTACCGTCTCCAGACACGGCAGCCCTCAAGGATCCTGCTGATCGCAGACAGGAAACTACCTTAAAATCAATTTATACACTTACGGGTGCTTTGCTCAGACCGGCAATAGCGTCGGCTTGGGTTTGTAGCGCTGTAGCAGCTTGGACAGATACCTTGTCAGCTGACATTGATACCCTAGATAGGGATACCATTTTATTGACCTTAGGTCACATTAAAGACGCAGTCTTATATATGGGAGACGCTCAGAGAGACGTTGGGCTGCTAGGTTCGAGATCCAACGCCATGGCGATTTCTGCTAGGCGAGCCCTGTGGACCCGCCAATGGACGGGTGATGCCGACTCAAAGAGGCATATGGAAGTTTTGCCTTACAAGGGTGAGGTTTTATTTGGGGAAGGTCTCGCGGACCTGGTTTCCACAGCTACTGCGGGTAAATCTACTTTTTTACCTTATGTTCCCCCACAGCAAAAGAGAACACCACAATATCAGATGCAGTACTTTCGGCCGCATAAGTCCAAAAGAGGTCGGGGCTCTTCCTTCCTTGCCAGAGGTAAGGGTAGAGGGAAAAGAATGCCTTCTACGGCTAGTTCCCAGGAGCAGAAGTCCTCCCCGGCTTCTACTAAATCCACCGCATGACGCTGGGGCTCCACTGAGGGAGTCCGCGCCGGTGGGGGCACGTCTTCGGCTCTTCAGCCACGTCTGGGTTCATTCAGACGTGGATCCTTGGGCAATGGAAATTGTATCCCAGGGATACAAGCTGGAATTCGAAAACGTGCCTCCTCGCCGGTTTTTCAAATCGACGTTACCAGCTTCTTCCCCAGAAAGCTGCAATTCAAAAACTGTGTCAACAACAAGTGGTTGTCGAGGTTCCCCTAGTTCAACAGGGGAAGGGGTACTATTCAACCCTGTTTGTGGTTCCGAAACCGGATGGCTCGGTCAGGCCCATTCTAAATCTAAAATCCCTAAACCTGTACTTGAAAAAGTTCAAATTCAAGATGGAATCGCACCGGGCAGTTATCTCCAGCCTGGAAGGGGGGATTTTATGGTGTCACTAGACATAAAGGATGCATACCTTCATGTCCCCATATATCCCCCTCATCAGGCGTACCTGAGATTCGCTGTACAGGACTGTCATTACCAGTTTCAGATGTTGCCGTTTGGGCTTTCCACGGCTCCGAGGATTTTCACCAAGGTAATGGCGGAAATGATGGTGCTCCTGCGCAGGCAGGGAGTCACAATTATCCCGTACTTGGACGATCTCCTGATAAAAGCGAGATCGAGAGATCAGTTGCTGAAAAGCGTGTTGCTCTCCCTGAGAGTGCTGCAGCAACATGGCTGGATTCTAAATCTACCAAAGTCACAGTTGGTTCCAACGACTCGGCTATCTTTCTTAGGCATGATTCTGTACACGGAACAAAAGAGTGTTTTTCTCCAAATGGAAAAAGCCCAGGAACTCCAGAACATGGTCAGAGACCTGTTAAAACCGAAAAGAGTGTCAGTCCATCAATGCACTCGAGTACTGGCAAAAATTGTGGCGACCTACGAGGCCATCCCCTTCAGCAGGTTTCATGCGAGGACATTTCAGTGGACCTTCTGGACAAGTGGTCCGGGTCCCATCTTGAAATTCATCAGAAAATAAGCCTGTCCCCCAGGGCCAGGGTGTCTCTCCTGTGGTGGCTGCAGAGTGCTCACCTTCTAGAGGGTCGCAGGTTCGGCATTCAAGACTGGGTTCTGGTGGCCACGGACGCGAGCCTCCGAGGATGGGGAGCAGTCACACAAGGAAGAAACTTTCAGGGACTATGGTCAAGCCAGGAGGCTTGTCTACACGTCAACATACTGGAATTAAGGGCCATATACAACGGCCTACGACAAGAGGAGAATTTTCTTCACAACCTACCGGTTCTGATTCAATCAGACAACGTCACGGCCGTGGCTCATGTAAACCGCCAAGGCGGGACAAGGAGCAGAGTGGCAATGGCGGAAGCCACCAGGATTCTTCGCTGGGCGGAAAATCACGTAAGCGCTCTGTCAGCAGTCTTCATTCCGGGAGTGGACAACTGGGAAGCAGACTTCCTCAGCAGACACGATCTCCATCCAGGAGAGTGGGGACTTCATCAAGAAGTTTTTGCGGAGATAACTAGTCTTTGGGGACTAACTCAAATAGACATGATGGCGTCACGCCTCAATAAGAAGCTTCGGAGGTATTGTGCCAGGTCAAGGGACCCTCAGGCAGTAGCGGTAGACGCATTGGTGACACCATGGGTGTTTCAGTCGGTCTATGTGTTCCCTCCTCTTCCTCTCATCTCAATTTTATTGAGAATCATAAGACGAAAAAGAGTGCAGACAATACTTATTGTTCCAGATTGGCCTCGAAGGGCCTGGTATTCGGATCTTCGGGAGATGCTCACAGAAGATCCATGGCTTCTTCCTCTCAGGGAGGACCTGTTGCAGCAGGGGCCCTGCGTGTTCCAAGACTTACTGCGGTTACGTTTGACGGCATGGCGGTTGAACACCGAATCCTAGCTGGGAAAGGTATTCCGGAGGAAGTCATCTCTACTCTGATAAGGGCTAGGAAGGAGGTGACGGCGAAACATTATCACCGTATTTGGAGGAAGTATGTATCTTGGTGTGAAGCCAAGAATGCTCCTAATGAAGATTTCCACCTGGGCCGTTTTCACCACTTTGTACAGACAGGAGTGGATATGGGCCTGAAGTTAGGCTCCATTAAGGTACAGATTTCGGCCCTATCTATATTCTTTCAGAAGGAATTGGCTTCTCTCCCAGAAGTCCAGATTTTTGTGAAGGGAGTGCTGCACATCCAGTCTCCTTTTGTGCCCCCAGTGGCACCATGGGACCTTAACGTGGTGTTACGGTTCCTAAAATCTCACTGGTTTGAACCTCTTCAAACGGTTGATTTAAACTTTCTCACTTGGAAGGTGGTCATGTTGTTGGCCTTGGCATCTGCAAGGCAGGTGTCCGAATTGGCGGCTTTGTCTCTCAAAAGCCCCTATCTGATTTTCCATGTGGATAGAGCAGAGTTGAGGACTCGTCCTCAATTTTTGCCTAAGGTGGTTTCATCGTTTCATATGAACCAACCTATTGTGGTGCCTGTGGCTACGGGAGACTTGGAGGATTCCAAGTCCCTGGATGTAGTCAGGGCCTTAAAAATTTACGTAGCCAGGACGGCTCGGGTTAGGAAAACAGAGGCACTGTTTGTCCTGTATGCAGCCAACAAGGTTGGCGCTCCTGCTTCTAAGCAGACTATTGCTCGCTGGATCTGTAACACGATTCAGCAGGCTCATTCTACAGCTGGATTGCCGTTACCAAATTCGGTAAAGGCCCATTCCACTAGGAAGGTGGAATCTTCTTGGGCGGCTGCCCGAGGCGTCTCGGCTTTACAGCTTTGCCGAGCAGCTACTTGGTTGGGTTCAAACACGTTTACAAAATTCTACAAGTTTGATACCCTGGCTGATGAGGACCTTATGTTTGCTCAATCGGTGCTGCAGAGTCATCCGCACTCTCCCGCCCGGGCTGGAGCTTTGGTATAATCCCCATAGTCCTTACGGAGTCCCCAGCATCCTCTAGGACGTAAGAGAAAATAAGATTTTAAACCTACCGGTAAATCTTTTTATCCTAGTCCGTAGAGGATGCTGGGCGCCCGTCCCAGTGCGGACATATTTCTGCAAGGCTTGTACATAGTTGTTGCTTACATAAGGGTTATGTTACAGTTAAGATCAGTCGTTGGCTGATGCTGTTTTGTTCATACTGTTAACTGGTTGCGTATATTCTAGGTTATACGGTGTGGATGGTGTGGGCTGGTATGAATCTTGCCCTTAGATTAACAAAAATCCTTTCCTCGTACTGTCCGTCTCCTCTGGGTACAGTTTCTCTAACTGAGGTCTGGAGGAGGGGCATAGAGGGAGGAGCCAGTGCACACCCATTCTAAAGTCTTTAGAGTGCCCATGTCTCCTGCGGAGCCCGTCTATACCCCATGGTCCTTACGGAGTCCCCAGCATCCTCTACGGACTAGGAGAAAAAGATTTACCGGTAGGTTTAAAATCTTATTTTTTTAACTATTTTGTGAAAGGAATGGTTCATTAACAGAAAAAAATTAAAACCTGCATCCTGGTCTTCCATAACACTTCAGCAGTGCCACAGGTTGATAAAATCTATGCCACGGCGCATTGAGGCAGTTATTCATGCAAAAGGGGCCCAAACCAAGTACTCCGTACATATGCATGATTATACTTTTCAGAGGGCCGACATTTCTGTATTTAAATTTTGTTTTTGTTTTTTTTATTGATTTTATGTAATATTCGAATTTTCTGAGATTTTGGATTTGGAGTTTTCTTAAGGTGTAAGCCACAATGATCAAAATTATAACAAATAAAGTCTTGAAATATCTCACTTTGCATGTAATGAGTCTATATAATATATTAGTTTAACCTTTTAAGTTGAATTAATGAAATAAATGAACTTTTGCACAATATTCTAATTTTCTGAGTTTCATCTGTAGGCTATTGTGTACAGCTAAATATAACTGAATTATTATATGAACATTAGTCAGATGGATTTATGAGACTATGGAGTAAGATAAAATTGTGAGAGATAAAGTACTAACCAATCTGCTTCTAATTTACATGTTACAGGCTGTGTTTGAAAAATGACAGTTAGGCGCTGATTGGTTGGTTCTTTATAATTTTATCTCTTGCCAAGCTTTGATAAATAACCCCCGTGTGTGTGGAGTTCTGCGCATACAGTATATGCGTCTCTAAGCTGTGTCTGTCACTGGACAACTGTATTTATTTGCATGAGTAGGCGAAAGTGCAAGTTTGTTAGCAAAGAGATGCCTCAGAATACACACACCTGTCGTCATTACTAATACAGACCTTGTCAGTGCCTTCAGACACCTCTGCTAGTAGATTTCTGCAGAAAGCTGCTGACAGTGCTTGGTGTGTTCTGTATTCCTGAATGCATCTGTGGCAAATATGTATTTGTAACTGTCAACATGTGGGCATAAGTATGTATAGAAAATGTAAAAAAAAAAATTGTATTATGCATCTGAGGTAGGAATTGTTCATCCCAATGATATTTGCATTTGTCCAATCATAGCGTAACATACATAATAATGTATCATGCATGGTGGATCTCTTCTTAAAGTGTTTTCAGCACATTGACTTTTTAACACATGCTAATCTGTGAAGATTGTTATAGTAATTAAAACTGCTTTGCATGGTTAAGTCTCCCGAAGCCAAAGGTGACTGCATTTCTAAAGGATATCAGTGATGAATGATATTTTATGCCTTTTTCCTTCCCAACTTTTCGCATGACCACACTGTAGCTGAATTTTTTTGGTCCGTATTTGGTCCACTCTAAATGCAAGACCCATTACCTGAATTTTCTTTGTAGCTGTATTATATATAGAATATTTGTGCACACACCTTTATAGTATTGTATAATAAACTTTGTGAAACTGTCCTCAATGAATGCAACTTTTTAGGCATCTTTCTGCAGCGGGGTACACTGTGTTCCACAGGGAATACATTGGGGTGTATAGTTGGATCTTGACATAGGCGTGCGCAGCTAATTTTATTAGGGGGTGCACCATTGGAGGTGCATGTGACTAGCACCGCCTTTTGGGCGTGTCTAACACAACCTTTTGGGCGTGTCTAGCACCACCCAGGGACATATCATCTATTTTACATTCCCTCAGTAAAATCACATGGCTTAAATCTAATTTCTACCGAATTTCTAATAAGAAAGTAGATATAATACACCCCAGAGAAATAAAATGAAACATAAAGGTGCGACAACCGTCTGGTACTGACTGTCTGCTACGGCATAACCCTAAGTCCTAGCTGCCGCTGCACTCTGTTGCTGATTACACTTCCCCAACCTATCCCTGACACAGTGGCAGAACTAGAGAGTAGTGGGTACTGTATATACATTCCCCATCCCTTGCCCCTCCCCCCCCCCCCCCCCCCCCCCAGCACCTACACCTAGATATTGAGTTGGCCACTCTGAAAAGTACGGAAGATTTAGGGGGCCAAACATTTCACTTTTACTATAACACAAGTAAAGTTTATAATTTACACATGTGCCATCAGAGCCACATTTGCCTCTTTCTATGCCATCAGACTCTCTATATATACAGGTCACCAGCTTTTGTCACACATGTCCCCATGCTCACCACCTACTGACAGTAATGCCCCTTATTCACATTACGCCACACAGTATGAGCCGAAATTTACCTTACGCCCCAAAGTATGAGACGAAATTCACATTACGCCACGCAGTATGAGTCAAAATTTACATTATGCCACGCAGTATGAGCCAAAATTCACATTACGCCATGCAGTATGAGCCAAAAGTCACATTACGCAACGCAGTATGAGCTGAAACTCACGTTACACCACACAGTATGAGCCGAAATTCACATTACATCACACAGCATGAACCAAATTCACATTATGTCATACAATAAGCCCCCAGCAATGCTGAATACACATAGTACTCCCAATAGTGCCAAATACACATAATGCCCCCAGCAGTGCTCACCATTACTATATAAGTAATAATAACACATTATTAATCAGATTTCGAGGGATATAAATAGTCCATAGTAATAAAAATTACAGAATGAAAGATTTAATACATATTAAACAGCTTTTATATATATATATATATATATATATATATATATATATATATTTAAGTCTAGGAGTGCACTCACCAGTATTTCTATAAATCACTAAGTTTTATTGAAGCATGGATGAAATCATCACACTGACATTTTCAGTCCTCACTGGACCTTTGTCAAGCTTCAAATTGCATACATACAGTTTATCCATATACCCCTTCCCTGTAAGACACAGTGCACTATAGAAAACATGGCGTGTGTGTGTGTGTGTGTGTATGTATGTATGTATGTATGTATGTATGTATATATATATATATATATATATATATATATATAATTATTTATCTGGGAGGGCACCGCAGCACTATACATTAAAAGAGGAGTGCCAGGACAATTGTATATATATATATATATATTCCTCAATATGTGAAGAAAGGAGGCGGCACTCGGGCAGACTTGATGAAAAAAATGACCAACTTATTTTTTTTCATCAAGTCTGCTTGAGTGCCGCCTCTTTTCTTCACTATATATATATATATATATATATATATATTGTATGTGTGTGTGTCAGTGAACGCAGGCTTCTTTTTTTCTTTTTTTTTCCCCTGAGAGCACATATAGACATACAGAGTACAGATCTCCTTTTGTTTTGTAACTTTTAATGTACAGGAGCTGGCCAGTTAACAGTCAGTGACTGAGCGGTGTGCTTACTGTTACTCGCCTCAACTGAACTGTCGGAATTTGTCCTCGGCTCCAACTCCAAGCCCAACTGAGGTCAATGCTGGCCGCCTGATTGCGGCACGCCGGCACAGGAGGAGTTAGTGCAGCCAGGAGGCGAGAGAGAGAGAGCGCGGGTGGGCAGGTATGGAGGTCACGCAGCATCACGTCACTTCAATAGGCGGAGCCAGGAGGATATCAGACAGTGACGTACACATTGCGGCCGCCGGCCAGGAAAGGACCGTTCACATAAAATGCCGTATATCTGTGTCCTGACCGGGCGGCGGGCTCAGCAGCAGGGAGGCACAGGAATGAGTAGTAATCACTGTGCTGCAGGTATCACGTCGCGTGTGGAGGGTGCTGCTCATTAGGGGGTGCCTGTGCGCACCAGGCACCCCCCGTGCGCACGCCTATGGATCTTGATCAAGAGGCACCAACAGGCTAAAGCTTTGACTGTTCCCAGGATGCATTGCATGGACTCCTCTATAACCCCGCCTCCGGACACTGGAGCTCAGTTTGTAAGTTGGTGCCTGCAGAGCAGGTCACTTAACAGGGGGTGCTGCGCTAGACAGCCCTGAAAAGAGTTTTTATTAGAAGATTCTTCAAGGGCTGCAGCACTTTTATGTCCTAGTGACATACTGTGCTGCGACTCCATCACCGCCCCAACAGCGCTGCATAATTCTGCTGGCCGGGTTCCCGGGTACTTGCGGCGGAAACGCTCCGGTTTCCAGGCACACGCCGCTGGCACTCTCCAGGATCGCGTGGCTGCTTCTGTGGGAGGAGGTAAGAGGGTCCCCCAGGTGGGACCCGCTGAATATATATTTTAGGAAACTAGTTACCTGCCAGACTCAAAACTCCATTATATTATTTCATATATTATACACCTACACAATACAGCTGTAATGCCTTCAAAATCCACCTACCTAAATGATTTTATGTTTTTTTTTAATCCATTTCTATATTTGCATGATGAGCTGGACCATGGGTCTTCAACCTGCGGCCCTCCAGCTGCTATGGAACTAGACATCCCAGCATGCACTGCCTCAGTTTTAGCATACCTTAATAGCAAAACTGTGGCAGGGCATGCTGGGATGTGTAGTTTCACAGCAGCTGGAGGGCCGCAGGTTGAAGACCCATGAGCTAGACCATCTCCTGTGGTGATTGATTTAGCAAAGGGTTTAATGTGGGAGTAATGTGTCCTTACATCAGGATCTGCCTAATATTTATATTTTAAAATCAGTTTTTTTGTATTCCAAATCAGTGGTCAGTATCTGCAACAAAATTTGGGTCTACTTTTTTCTCTGACACTCACTAAGGGTTTCCTTTCTCAAATCTCCTTTGACTAATTGCTATTGAACTTCTAGAGTATAAGATTTGTGTGGTCACTCTCATTGCTCGCTTACCCAGGGCACCACAAAGCAGACCTTTCTCTTTCAGTATTCCCTCTAGAATGGGTATCCACACTTACTGTATGTATTTTTGTGTGGAGCTTTTCTACAGCCACCTAGATTTTCTTAGAGATGCCACCTGTCTTAGAGCCCTACATATCTAAATGTTGATTATAAATTCTGCACAAATATATTTCAAAAAGGAATGTCAAATGTGACTGAACTGCCCTGCAGCCTTTCCCACTGCACTGTAAGTTGCTCCTTACTACAGACACCGATGACCCTTATAATGGGATTCTTGTCCTTCCAAACATGCCTGTTTTTCAGGAGCCCTCTGTTTTTTTTTTTGTTCCTATGACTATACTGTCCAAACCACCTTATACATGGCCGGAGAAGTTTAAATTAAGTTTTTTTTTGTTTTGTTTTTAAAGGTTGTGGAAATTTTTCTTAAAATGTTTGAGGGACTGTTAAGTCAAAGTTTACAGTTTTTGCAGAAATGTGTAATTGGTTTCCCTTTTTGAACAATAAAAATAATATTGAAAATTTGTAATTTTCGTTTAAGTAACCTTAATTGATTAGTTAATATTTACTGTATATAATTCTAGATTACCATGGGGTATTTATTGGGTCCACTGGAGCCTGGCACTTTAAGAAACTAATAGTGTGTGCTGGCTCCTACCCTCTATTCCCCTCCTAGCAGACTCAGTTTAGAAAATGTGCCCAAGGATTCGGGTGCATTCTGTTTGCTCTCCAGAGAATTTTCTTCAGAAATGTATTTTAGTTTACTATTTTCAGGCACACTGGTTGGCAACCAGTCTGCCTGCATCGTGGGACTTAACGGGGGCATAGAACCAACTTCCTTAGAGTTAATGGTTCATCATCCCAGCTGACAGGACACTGAGCTCCTGAGGTGATGTTCTCACACTCCCAGAGGGTAAGACCGTGCCGGCAGCATGCCGCCACCCCTTAACAGATGCAGATGAGGGACCATGATGCGGTGAGTGTTATACCGGGGACCCGGTTAGCGGGTCCCCAGTGCGTGATCACAGCATGAGGGACAGTGTCCACCTGGTGGCTACGGGCCGCGGTGCACGCTGACTACCCAGACTGGCAAGCATGTAACCGGGGACTGTGGCTCTCGTTTTTACACAGAATAGATACAGCCAGTATAAAAATGATGAAGGAACCGTGTACCATTATGGGGGCGGGGCTTCCCGGAGAGCGGGACCAGAAGGCAAACGGCTCTATTTCCTGCTGCTGCTTCACAGGCTGCATGCGGACACTGCTCCTCCAGGACCCACGGAATCAGGGGGTTATAGTGAGGGGGGAGCACAATTTCAGCGGTTTTACCGCTATGAGGAAAATTACACTAAGAGGTCACCCAGCGTGGCGCTGCGCAGTCTGTGGTGAAGTGTGCTGGTTCCCATATCTCCCTTTGTGTCACTCCTTTCAGGGTGTTCTGGGTTAGTTTGCTTATCTCACTAATATTACTGTGTTTTTCATACTAATCTGTGTACAAGCATGTCTGCAAATAAGTCTGTGTGTACTTAACGCAAAGCTAGGTTTACACCTTCCTCACAAGGTTCACTGATATGTACCCAGTGCTCAATTCCTTCACAGGGTAGTGAGGGGCAGGCACCAGAGTGGATGGAATCATTTAAAACTTTGATTTCCAATATTCATTCAGAGCTAGCTACGGCTAAAGGCAAGCCCTGAAACAAACTATGGACAAGTTTATGGTAACTGCTGCCGACCACAGACAGGCTCTTCAGCTCCCCCTGTTGGTCTCTCACAAACGCACTCTTCCTCAATTGTTACAATCTGACTCTGATTTTGAACTACCAGAGCTTGATGAGGGAGAGGCTGAGGTGGACAAGGATGATTCCCTGTCCCTGGGTGTAGAAGCCCTCATTTATGCCATTAGAGAGGTGCTTAACATCCCTATTAAGGAGGAAGAGCAGGTAGAGGAATCATATTTTAATGTGAAGCCTAAGTCTTCTGCTACCTTCCCGGTTTCTAAGGAGTTAGATTCCCTGGTTAGGGCAGCATGGATTAATCCTGACAAGAAATTTATACCCCTAAACGGGTGTTAAATTCATTCCCTTTCCCTGCAGAGGATAGAAAAGTCTGGGAACCCTCGCCGACAGTGGATACCTCTTAGCGTGTTTCATTTTGTAAGGCAAAAAATAAAATGTTAAATTTTTGCAGTCTTTGCTTACGCCCCGAGTCTTAGTGATGTAAAAGATATATATGCCAAATTTCAAGAAGATTGGATAATATTTAGAGGCTGCACACTTTGATCAGTTTTGTAAAAGTAGGCAAAAAATAAGATTTTTCAATGTTAATTACTTTTATTGGGAAAACTACAAATCACAAACTTAAAATAATACTAAAACTAGACACTAAGATTAGTAGGTAGTATGATAGGCAAAAAATGTGCTATATTAATCAACTTTGAACGATGCAATCCCTTTTGTTCGCTTGGTGACGACTTTTCTGTGATGCTCGACTACTCTCAACAAAAATTGTTTTTGTTGTTCATCCCTGACCGATTCGTTAAACTTTTTTATCAGAGCAATTCCTCTTTCCACGGTATCATTGACCACCTTAAGAGCGTTAACATGGCTTCTTATTTTCGAGGCGAAAACCTTGTCTACTCCACTCATTGACGAACTCATACGATCTTCTCTTTGTGACCTAAGAAATTATTTATCTTCTTGTGATACGCTAGTCATGTCCATCACATTTTGCCGGGAAATGTCAAATAACTCGACGAGATCACCTTTCTAAATCTGCCGTTTCACATTTGCTTTATCCGTGTTTCTCGATTTCTCTTTACCCAGATTTTGGTATTCTTTGTTCAGCTTCTGTATACCAGCACGGATATTCTCCTCCGTCTTAACAGGGATATTTGCTTTCCTCTACACTTCCTGTAGTTTAGTACTGGTAGATTTAGCAGCATCCGAAAGTGTTTCTTTCATTTCCTTGTGATGGTAAATAAAAACTAAATGTACTTGTTCCTTTTGAAGGGAGCCAAGCTCCTAAAAATTCACCACTAGGCACCTTTTCTAGCAGCCAAATTCCTCTTTTGGTTCCCATTTTAAAGTTCAATTACCCGCAGAAGATGAAATAAATACATGAGAAAGCCCATTAGTACAAAGCACTTCAATATTAGAAATTTCACTAGTTTGAGATAAAAGTGATCAATGTGTGCAACCCCTAAATATTATCCAATCTTCTTGAAATTTTACATATATATTTTTTACATCACTGAGACTCGGGGAGTAAGCAAAGTCATATGAAAATCACATCTTTGGAAAAATGAAACACCCTAATACCTCTGTATCCAGGCTGTCTCGTAAGATAGTTTCTCTTACGTCCAGAGATGCTGGGGACTCCGTAAGGACCATGGGGTATAGACGGGCTCCGCAGGAGACATGGGCACTCTAAGACCTTTTAATGGGCGTGAGCTGGCTCCGCCCTCTATGCCCCTCCTCCAGACCTCAGTTAGATTCTGTGCCCAAAGGAGACTGGTCGCAAACTAGGGGAGCTCTACTGAGTTTCTCTAGAAAAGACTTTTGTTAGGTTTTTTATGTTCAGGGAGCACTGCTGACAACAGGCTCCCTGCTTCGTGGGACTGAGGGGAGAGAAGCAGGCCTACTTTACTGATAGGCACTGCTTCTTTGGCTACTGGGCACCATTAGCTCCAGAGGGTCGGTACACAGGTGTCGTACTCGCTGTTCGTCCCAGAGCCGCACCGCCGTCCTCCTCGCAGAGCCAGAAGATAGAAGCCAGGTGAGTATAGGAAGCAAGAAGACTTCAAAAGCAGCAGAAGACTTCAGATCTCCGTGAGGTACCGCGCAGCGGTCGCGCTGCGTGCCATTGCTCCCACACACACACAATGGCACAGCAAGTGTGCAGGGCGCAGGGGGGACGCCCTGGGCAGCAATTTTTACCTCATATATAATCTGGCACAAGTATAGATACTGCTGAGGCAGTATATAAAGCCCCGCCAGTATAAAGAAACAGCGGGACTAAGCCCGCCATCGAGGGGGCGGAGCTTGTTCCCTCAGCTCTAACCAGCGCCATTTTCTCCACAGCTTGCTGCAGAGAAGCTGCTCCCGGACTCTTCCCCTGCTGTACACAAGTAACAGGGTGCAAAACGAGGGGGGGGGGGGGAACATTAATTTGGTGCAAAATTTATTATTATAAAAGCGCTTACTAGTCTGGGACTTTGTTTCAGAACCACAGGGCGCTGGGTGTGAGCTGGCATACTCTCTCGCTGTCTCTCCAAAGGGCCTTATTGTGGGTCTGTCCCCATATCCATATATCCCAGTGTGTGTGGGGTGTCAGTACGTGTGTGTCGACATGTCTGAAGCGGAAGGCTCTTCTAGGGAGGATGCAGAGCAGATGGTAGTATTGTCTCCGGAGGCACCGCAGACGGCTAATTGGGTTGACATGTGGAATGTTTTGAATGCAAATGTGGCTTTATTACATAAGGGATTGGACAAAGCAGAGTCCAATTACCAACCAGGGAGTCACTCCATGGCTCTTACTGTGTCACAAGACCCTTCAGGGTCCCAAAAACGTCCCTTTACCCAGATAGCAGACACTGCCTCATCATAGTCGACACTGGAGTCAGAATCCGTGTCGGTATCAAAGTTGCACCCAAGGTGGCAAAGAGTATTCAATACATGATTATTGCAATAAAAGATGTATTACATATCACAGACACACTGGTCTGTATGTTTAAGGGGAAGAAACCTGAGGTAACATTTCCCCCATCACATGAGCTGAACGCTTTATTTGAAAGGCTTGGGAAACTCCAGACAAGAGGCTGCAGATTCCCAAGAGAATTATAATGGCGTATCCTTTCCCCTCACAGGACAGGTTACAGTGGGAATCCTCACCCATGGTGGAGAAGGCCCTTACGCGCTTGTCCAAAAAGGTGGCCCTACCGTCCCCGGACACGGCAACCTTAAAAGATCCTGCTGATCGCAGGCAGGAAACTACCTTAAAATCAATTTATGTGACTACGGGAGCCCTGCTCTGACCGGTGCTAGCGTCGGCATGGGTGGGGAGCGCAATTGCAGCATTGCTGCTCTGCTCCTTGCTGCTCTGCTCTGCTGGGGGCATTATGTGTATTTGGCACTATTGGGAGTACTATGTGTATTCAGCATTGCTGGGGGCTTATTGTATGACATAATGTGAATTTGGTTCATGCTGTGTGATGTAATGTGAATTTCGGCTCATACTGTGTGGTGTAACGTGAGTTTCAGCTCATACTGCGTTGCGTAATGTGACTTTTGGCTCATACTGCATGGCGTAATGTGAATTTTGGCTCATACTGCGTGGCATAATGTAAATTTTGACTCATACTGCGTGGCGTAATGTGAATTTCGTCTCATACTTTGGGGCGTAAGGTAAATTTCGGCTCATACTGTGTGGCGTAATGTGAATAAGGGGCATTACTGTCAGTAGGTGGTGAGCATGGGGACATGTGTGACAAAAGCTGGTGACCTGTATATATAGAGAGTCTGATGGCATAGAAAGAGGCAAATGTGGCTCTGATGGCACATGTGTAAATTATAAACTTTACTTGTGTTATAGTAAAAGTGAAATGTTTGGCCCCCTAAATCTTCCGTACTTTTCAGAGTGGCCAAC